>NC_056737.1:289193388-289415888 GCF_019279795.1 Protopterus annectens
TCATATACCATCTCATTCCATTTCACTCATATACCATCTCATCCCATTTCATTCATATACCATCTCATCCCATTTCACTCATATACCATCTCATCCCATTCACTCATATGCCATCTCATCACATTCCATTCATATACCATCTCATCCCGTTTCACTCATATACCATCTCATCCCATATCACTCATATACCATCTCATCCCATTTCATTCAGATACCATCTCATCCCATTTCATTCATGTACCATTTCATCCCATTTCACTCATATACTATCTCATCCCATTTCACTCATATACAATTGCATCCCATTTCACTCATATACCATCTCATTCCATTTCACTCATATACCATCTCATCCCATTTCACTCATATACCATCTCACCCCAATTCATTCATGTGCTATCTCATACCATTTCACTCATATACCATCTCATTCCATTTTACTCATATACCATCTCATTCCATTTCACACATATACCATCTCATCCCATTTCTTTCATATACCATTTCATCCCATTCACTCATATACCATCTCATCCCATTTTATTCATATACCATCTCATCCCATTTCACTCATATACCATCTCATCCCATTTCATTCATGTACCATCTCATCCCATTTCACTCATAAGCCATTCAATCCCATTTCACTCATATACCATTTCATCCCATTTCACTCCTATACCATCTCATCCCATATCACTCATGTACCAGCTCATCCCATTTCACTCATATACCATCTCATCCCATTTCACTCATATACCATCTCTTTGCATTTCACTCATATACCATCTCATCCCATTTCACTCGTATACCATCTCATCCCATTTCACTCATATACCATCTCATCCCATTTCATTCATGTACCATCTCATCCCATTTCATTCATGTACCATCTCATCTCATTTCACTCATATACCAATCATCCCATTTCACTCATATACCATCTTATCCCATTTCACTCGTATACCATCTCATCCCATTTCATTCATGTACCATCTCATCCCATTTCACTCATATACCATTTCAGCCCATTTCACTCATATACCATCTCATCCCATTTCACTCATGTACCATCTCATCCCATTTCACTCATATACCATCTCATCCCATTTCACTCATATACCATCTCATGTAACCAGGCAGAACAGTCTCTCGGCACAATTACTTTTTGAAGGATGTTGTGGCATGATGACTGTATTCCTTAATTCTTCAACACCTATGTGGTATGGAATGTCACATCTCTGGCAGCCTATACACAGTTTGCATTCCAATGCATTTTCTGAAAAATAAACTTAGATAGCATAAGATAAACAAATATAAATATTTTGTGAACAATAAAAGCTATTAAAATTGTACAAATACAATGTTATCAGGAAGAACTTGTTTTTGCAGTGATAACAGTCCATGCATTCATAGCCTTTACCATAAATACTGCAATATATATATATAGGTTCTGGATGCCATAAGGCAGTTTGGGTGTGAACTGGAAATACACAAAAAAAGATGTTTTAGACTTGAGTGAGTTAAGGTATGTGTAATTATTAATTTACCAGCACTCATTTATGTGCTAACTGCACATGTACAGCAAGTGACAGCCTCACAGCAGGTGGGGACTGTAAATGGGACAGTACTCAGCAGCAGATGTTTCTAAGCATGGTGTACTACACTTGTAGTATCACCAGCTGGAGTTGGAGTTTAATGTAACTGATAGGCAGGGTGGCTACTTCCTATTTGTTTGCATTGTTACAGATACAGCTTCAGGATGAAATCGAACAGAAGCTTCCAGTTTACAACACTTATGATCATTCTCAACGGGATAGTGTCTGTCTACTTTAGCATTCCTGCTTTATAATTTCATCTAACAAACACACACACACACACACACACACACACACACACACACACACACACACACACACACACACACACCAGAGAACCTTACAATATGCCTTGAAGTAGTTGCAGACCTTATTTATTAAAATTAACATACACAATTACATATACTGGAACTTCATATCCAGGCTTTTATTTACTATGTATTCCCAGGTAACTAACACTAACCAATCCATTTATGTATTTATGTTTTGTTATGTATTTATGTACAAATGTTTACTGTACTGCACATGAAAACATAACACTTTTATTACCAACCCTTTTTTTGGTATTGTTTCTTGTATAGTCCTAAAAATTAAGTTTACTTCCCAAAATTACAGCATGTCTGCTTCTGTATAACCATGTCTAATCATACAGCCCCATAAAAACCTAACTTCCCTTTGCTTCTAGGTACAGCCTGTAATGATTACTGTTGGCACAGATGAAATTCTCTCTTCCTACATGCCCTGTAATACAACCTCCTACAAGCAGCCTGATCTCAGTCAAATCCATTTCATTTTTACTTCAGAGTCATTATATGTTAGCAGAAGTAATCAGCTAACATTTAGTTTGCACATTTCCTATACTTAACTTAAAAGCATTATCAGGCACTGCTCACTATCCTTTAAGAAATATTTGCAAGAATAGTAAAACAGTCATGCAGTTCAAATATTTTAGAGTCTGGATGAACCATTGCTTGTTTTTTGCTAGTCTTGAATAGAATTCATGGACTAATACATATTATAAAACATTACACGTATTGACTTAGGAAGACAGTTACCACTCACTACCTCAAATTCTCCTAAAAATTGACAGAAATTGTAAACATTTGTATTTGATGAAGATTTGTGACAAATAAGCAAAAAGGAGGCCTAATGATAAAAAAGGTAAAATATTCAAATCATCATCTAGATAACAATTTTGTTGACGTAATCTCATTTACAAATCTCCAAATAAACAAAAAGAAAAAAATATTCCTTGAGCAGAAGCTAGACATTTAAGATGCCTGTACAGTATCTTTACTAAAATTCCCTTTTAAATTGGACCATAATATGCCAATCCCTGAAATGAAGCATGGAAGTCTTTTTTTGTTTGTTTAATTTTTGGCAACTGACCCCAAATAAAGCAGAGGCTACTCAAGAAAATCTAGCTTCTAACCACCAACACTGTCGATCTGCTTAAAAACATTATTGCTTCCAATCATGTGACAGCAGCAATCCTAAGTCATATGATGAATTATAATCTTTTATAATCTACAGGTTTTCTTTACATGCCTTGTATTTTAGTAATTTGTTGTATATTTTGGCATATTCTGCAGGACTGACATGCTAGTACTTTATTTTGTATTTATATTAATAATTTTGAATTACAGGTCATGCCCAAAAAAGGAACCCTGCTATTCTTACTCATTACACCATATAATCAAGCAAACGCATGAGTAAGAACATAGATTAATAAGTTAAATAACAAATGAGCCTTACTGAATAGTCTTTCACTTGGTTTAATTTCTCCAAATATACTTGGTTTAATTTCTCCAAATATTTTGCGTTTCTAATACCATGACAGGACTGGATCCCATTCCTAAATCAAAGTATGATTAAAGTTTGTGAAATCAGTATTGTTTAAATCTTTCATGTTAGCCAAAAGTGCTCTTCGTAGCGCCCGCAATGTGCCCAAATGACTCCTACTGCAAATTCATATGGAGTTACATGTCACTGTAGCATATCTAAATATGACTGTGTTTTACAGTGTGGAATAGCCTATTCAGCATATATGCAATGCTCTTGAAAATGGAAGGGCACAACCAAAAGGAAATCAGCATTAAGTTTGCTTTATTTTGAAATAATTAGGCAGTAGAGGTCTGCCTGTAAACCACAAGTGAACAGATGTAGGACTTTCTACTGTCTAGGACCACGTCTTGATTTTATTACATTGCTGCTATGTTCTCGGTTGTCTTCTCAGCTCATACTACACAAGCCTGATTCAGGACTTGTGTGACTCATTAAAATGAGGAAATGTGGGCAAAGAAATTATCATACTATCAATCTGTGAGACACTGCAAGTTAGGACATGGGAATTTCTACACAAAAGCACGTATTTTATGTATTGATTTATTTATTGATTTATTGATTTTTTATTTATTTATTTATTTATTATATTTGTTAACCAGGTAGTGTCTGACTGGGCCAGTAGTCTGTTTTCAGCGCAGACCCGGGGAGATTACATAGTTTTTACATTTGACATATGACTATTACAATGATTAAAGTACATAAAGTAATGCAAATAGAAATTCAATTACAAGGTTCTTAACATGGTGTCTAAAAGAAAAGAAACAATGGTAGTCGTATCAAACAATGTTAACAGTTGTACCATACATGTTAATGAATTTTTTTTTTTTTAGGAATAACATACAATCTGAGAGTAAGAAGGCTAAAATAGCCAGGAAATATTAAGAAAAGGTGGTATAAAGGAATTAGGCATTTATATATTAAAGTATTTAGCCTGGGTGAGAACAGGAGCAAAGCCTATGTTTAGAGAAATATTCCTTTAGGGTATGTTTAAATGCATGTGTATCATTGATGGACAGACTATGCTGTGGTAGAGAGTTCCATTGTTTGGCAATGATATGAGACTACAAGGAGATGCCATGAGAGTTTTGTGCTTTAATAACCTTCAACAATATTTTATCAGCAGACCTAAGGGATGTTAGGTTACTGTAGGGTTGGACAAGATTATATAGTGCTGGGCAGTTGTCAGGTTTGTATAAGACTGTATGAGCAGTTAGTAGCTGATTCAGGATAAAAAGATGAGGCAGCTCTAACCAATTTAGCTGGTGGAGGGCAGTACAATGATGAGATCTTTGAGATTAATTAGTTGTAAATTTGTCAATTTTGTTATAGCAAGATTCAAGACTATCTAGGTCAGACTTACAAAGATTGGTAAATATTTAAGAGCAGTATAGAAGGGCAGATAATAGATGTGTTTGAGCTGTTGCAAGTCTAACATGGTCAGTGAGGTATGTTTTAGCCCTATAGAGTGAACCCAGTTTGATATGAACCTTTTAAATAGTTAGAGCAAGTCCACTATCAATTGTGACACCGAGAAGTTTTGTATGTTTTTTCTTTATATTAGTGACCACTGTAGAGATTACACGTGCACTTGATTTAAAGTGAATTACCTACTGTATATAAAAATGTAAAGTAACAATAATTGCTGTACTAAGCCCATGACAATTTATACGTCTCTCAATTGAAAATAATGTCTTACCATTTCTAGTACTCTTCTGGTTAATAAACTCTGACACAAAGTCTTTTATACACAGTATTAGTACCTATAGACCTCAGTCAGTGTACCTTTTCAGTATTCCCTTTCTCCACCAGAAAGGTCCAGTTTTCAGTTTTACACTGTATGGGCCCCTGCCTGTGTGTCTCTCCATAGGATTTCCTGTCTCTGTCAGTGAGTTCCATCTCTCTCTCTCTCTCTGTCTCTCTGTCTCTCTGTCTCTCTCTCTCTCACACCTTCCTTTTATAAGAAGGAGATGTGGCTTCCTCCATTCAGGGTCGGTATGAATCCTCTTCCAAAACTGCCCCAAAGCTGCAGCTCCACACCACCACAACAGTTCTTAGGATGCCCAATACCATATAATACTGTGAGAGCTACAGTGCTGCAGTTCTAAGTACAGATGCAATACTGCCATTTTTCTGACATGAACTGAAGAAAAATAATCAGAATCTGCTTATCACACTCCTTAATACTTTGTGCCTGGAGCAGCTGCCCCCTTTACACCAACCTAGCTGCACCTCTGATGATCAGCTATGTTTTCTACATCTCAGACTGTTTGAAACTCTGACTTTGTTTGACATAGGATCATAGGAGATTACTAGGCTAATGGCTCCGGGGCCCTTACAAGCCTAGCCAAGAGTTTATCCCAAAATCACAATCAGAACCTGTCTCCCTGTCAATGAGGGACAAAGGTGGAATCCCTGGGACAAATTTGTGGTTGCTCATCCACTCATCAAGGTTGCATTTGAAGAGGGTCAGCGACATAATTTGCTTGACATATATGGGGAGTCTATTCCATAGATAGGGCAGCCTCTGGGAGACAAACCTGTCTCTCCAACAGGTTTTGTTAATGTCACATATTAGATTTATGCCTTTCAATTGGGTACTACGCGAGGAGTTAAACTTACGAATATGGAGCATTTCTAGTAGAGCAGGGTCTGAGATCACCTTGTAGGTGAGACACAGGTCACCTCTGAGCAATCTGTATGATACAGAGTAGAGTGATAGTGATTTGAGCCTGTCCACATAGGACAGGTGTTGGAGGCCATTGATTCTTTTTGTGAGGTATTTCTAAGGCATTTCCAGTTGGTGCAGATGTTTGGAGAGGTACATACCAAACAGGGCATTGTACTCAATTATTGGCCTAATGAGGGAGGAGTGCAGAGAGGTAATAACCTCCTTTTTTTCTGGATGCAATCCCTTTACTTATGAGATGAACCAAGTGAAAGGCTTTTCTGACCACTGCTGCTACATGATGGTCAAATGTGAGATTGCTGTCAACCTGTGCACCCAGGTCTACCACCACATATTGTGTGCTTCTGGGGTTGCCCATGGTAGTGAGAAAATCCTTCTATGTGGTACAACTCATAAGTAAGGGCATGACATCAAGATATAAGGAGATCACAGTGCCACTATACTGAACCTGCATTAGACCAATAATCAGGTACAATGCACCTTTCGGCATGTATTAGACCAGGCATTTCCAACAGCTAGAGCAGCAACAGAGGTTTCTCACTAAAAGAATACAGGGTGTTAATAATATGTCCAAAGAGGACCATCTCAAAGCCATGTCCCTGTACTCGGTCTCCTACAGTCTACTAAGGGGCGATCTATGCCTAATCTAAATGGCATGCACTGCTCCATCCTTAATGGATCTACTACACATTCACAAAGCAAACAGCACTACAATAACCTGATCTAAAGATCTAAACCTCATTTATGACACAAACAAAATATGTTGGAGGGACAGTTAGCTTAGTAACCTCCTACAGTTCTGTGATCTGGGTGCACTAGATGAAACTTTTGCATGACTACACTAAGACTTTTTATACACTCTTAACATTCAGTTCTCACAGAAAATCTACCCACCTTTAGGATAATAGTCAATCTTAAAATTATCTTAGAAGTTACAATTCAAAGTATACTATGCAAGGTAGAATAAAAGCAATCACTCTCTCTTTCCATTAATACCGCAGTTCTCTAGCCAACTTTATCATACAATGGGATAAAGCTCTGACCATGGCTCAGGCAACATGGAATGTATTAATGACCTGGATGCTAGAAAAGCTGGAAGGGGAGAGTAGGAGTGAGTGGCTGATGAGTACTTAGGCATCTTGGGGGAGGGTAAGTGATTCAGTTCACATAAGTGTCAACACCAACTGGAAAACAGATGTACAATATGAACTGTGTGGACTAAGGATGCCATATTGTCTTTATGAAGTTGCTTCCATAATATCCTTCACTGCCTATGTGTGGAAGTATGCATGCATTCTGGGGAAGGTAAGGTTGGCCATTTATTCGATAATAGAACATGTCAAGAAGCAGCTCAAGGGTTAGTTATTACAGACAAAAAAGAAACCTCCATTCTAGATAATGACTGCACTCCTGCCCCCTCTCCATAGGGCCTAAGGAAACTGGGAAGCAACTGGAAATGGCTTCAATATGGGAAAGATGGATAAGCTGGGCATGGCGTTGGGGCAACATAAAGAAATAAGAGAAAATACCTGCAGTTCCCTGAGACTCCATCTTGAGCCTCTCATCTTCTTTTTCTACTTTCTTAACAAAGTTTTAAAAACAGCCTCTCCTAACAGCCACTCTACATACAGCTGAAGTAATTCTGCCCATGTCTAATAAAGACCCCAATTACACCAGCTCAACCCAACAGAAAATTCTAACCACTAAAAAGTGGCTATTTGTCAGACAAATGATCCTCAGTGAGAAAAAAAAACAACACTTATGTTGTTCAGCACAGCACCTTCATAATACAAGTACCTCATGGCTGCCACATGAACATGATTAAAAGTACAACTTTTGAAATATCCACTTCATTTAAAGCTCAGTTCGCTGGTTTGATCCTTATCGGAACTTTTCCAACTGTGTTAAGCTTCTGCTAACTGATTCAGGAGAGGAATGTAGCTCATATAAAAAAAATAAATAAATAAATAGTGCCACCCTTCCCCAGCAATGAAGTACTAATAGCACAGTAAGTATTATGGTCTACATATACTATTCTCTTCCATACAGTAACACTGTAAAACAATAAACAATGGAAAACCAAAGTGATAATTTATGCACCCTGGGCACCCACAAAGCTCACAGATGCCTGTTACCTATTATCACTTAGTCATGGCATATTTTCTTAAAAGTACATCTTACTCTTTATATATTGTCATCAACTTAATTTCCTCCATATAGCCTCAAGATATGCTAATCATTCCTCATCATGTTGCACTATATCTGAAAAGCACCTACTATTATGAAACCAAAACCCTACCTTCCATTTCCTTCAAGAGCAAAATCTAACCATGGTAACTTCACAAAAGTTCCTCATATCTGCAGTCACTTTCTGTTCTATTGCTTCCTGAGTCATACACATTCCTGTTGTACAGAGTCCACCTGTTCAGAGGTAATTGGCAGTCATGAACTTCACATCTGTTTACATAAGCCCTCTATAATATAAACAAAACAAAGGCTAAACAACTTATTAAAATACCAGGTCTGTAGAAGAATGAAAGGGAGGGGTGCATGAAGCAATGTGATGCATGGGCTGTTAGTGGAAATTTCTGCTGAAAAGTGCTTTTTAATCATCATCATCTTCTTTTTGCTGTTCCCACTAGGGGTCGCCACCGTGGATCATCTGTTTCCATTTCTTCCTGTCCTCTGCATCTTGCTCTGTCACAACAATCACCTGCATGTCCTCTCTCACCACATCCATAAACCTTATCTTAGGTCTTCCTCTTTTCCTTTTACCTGGTAGCTTCATCCTTAGCATCTTTTTTCCCAGTATACTCAGCATCCCTCCTCAGCCCATGTCCAAACCAATGTAATCTTACCTCTCTGGCTTTGTCTCCAAACCTTCCAATCTGGGCTGATCCACTAATATACTTATTCCTAATCCTGTCCACTCTCGTCACACCCAGTGCAAATCTTAACATGTTTAACTCTGCCACATCCAGCTGTAACTCCTGCCTTGTTGTCAATGCCACTGTCTCCAACCCATATAACATAGCTGGTCTCACTACCCTCTTGTAGACCTTCCCTTTCACTCTTACCAGTACTCGTCATAAATCACTCCTGACACTCTTCTCCACCCACTCCATCCTGCCTGTACTCTCTTCACCTCTCTTCCACACTCACCATTACTCTGAACTACTGATCCTAAGTATTTAAACTCATCCACCTTCACCAACTCTACTCCCTGCATCCTCACCATTCCTCTATCCTCCCTCTCATTCACAGACATATATTCTGTCTTAGTCCTGCTGACCTTCATTCCTCTTCTCTCTAGAGCATATCTCCATCTCTCCAGGGTCTCCTCCACCTGTTCCCTACTCTCACTACAGATCACAATGTCATCTGTAAACATCATAGTCCACGGTGACTCATGTCTGATCTCATCTGTCAACCTGTCCATCACCATTGCAAATAAGAAAGGGCTCAGAGCTGATCCTTGATGTAATCCCACCTCCACCTTAAATGCATCCGTCACTCCCACCGCAGACCTCACCGCTGTCATACTACCCTTGTACATATCCTGTACCACTCTTACATACTTCTCTGACACTCCCGCCTTCCTCATACAATACCACAGCTCCTCTCTATGCACCCTGTCATATGCTTTCTCTAAGTCTACAAAAACACAATGCAACTCCTTCTGTCCTTCTCTGTACTTCTCCATCAACACTCTCAGAGCATCACATCTGTAGTGCTTTTTAATACTGTTGATAATTACAGGTGATTCAGAAACATGCAAAATAGCCAATAGCACCCTAGTGTATACACTATACAACTGTCTGATATTTTCTCAGAAAAACAATATAATAACTCTTCTTGCTCTGCCTTTTCTGCTGAGGAGTGTAAAGTATGTCTTTACATGGTTCCTCATTGCAGCTAAACATGTCATTAAAATTGCTTTTTTGCAGTGGTGTATACTGCACTTACTGTGGTAGGCAGCCTATTCAGCCACAGTACATGTCTGTGAATACATTGGGAATGTCTACAAATGGAAGCTAGAATAACTCCAAAGGCAAGAAGACCAGAATCCTAGGAGGCCAACAGGAGTTAAGGATGAAGATTTAAATTCTACCTTAAAAATACAATTAGCTAATTAGGGTTGGCAAAAATGGTGAATCCTTAACTCCCTCAAAAAAGGAACACTACAGATTAGGGGCCCAGGAGAAATACCAACATTCATTCCCCTTAGAAAGGGAGACTATAGATGCAGGTGCTGCTTCAATGACTGAAGAATTAAAAGTTGTTGAAAAAGAAATGTAAAAAAAGCAAAGTGAATATCAACACAAGGGGAAGAGGAGAAGATAGAAGCTACAAAGAAAATCATATTTCCTATAACTGAGGACAAACTGACAGGTCAATTGCTTTAGAATTATAAACAAAACAAATACAACCAACTAAACATGGCAGAAAACCTGAACACACTTCAATAAAGTATGTTTAGTTTTTCTGCTGTGTTTAGCTGTTTTTATTTGTTTTATTTATTTGGTGTTTGTTTTAACAATCTTTCATCCGTTTACTAGTCTTTTACATTTTCCTGTTTTAGAATTATACTGATTTTTCAGCAAATTAGAATTGTTATTCTCCATGCATAATTTACAAGGGAATAAAGGAACAATCAGTCATTATAATACATCTTATTGTTAATAAAAACAATCAATATAGCAAGTGGGCATCTCAGACTTGACAACTCCTTTGAACATATTATCGCCACAAAATAGCAAAACATTCTATCCAATACAGAAACAATAATGATGTGAGATTTTAGTGCTCTTCGGTGATCAGCATCTACACCCAAAGCCAACAATGAATGTACTTCACGTACGTGACACCATTTGACGTCATTCCCTACAAAACTCAGCAAAGTCGCACCCAACAGCATTTTAAATCTGATACTAATGAAACTTGATAATTTCTCCAAGTACTATAATCCATCTTGATACTGAACATAGCAATCAATCTACTTCCTTTACTGAAATGACAGAAACATAGGAAGTTATTATCCCTTTGTACTCAATTATTTGGCTGGACAGTACAATGTCCCTTTCATATAAATACCCAGAGATGTCACAGAGCTAGAAAGGCTCTATAGACTTCTAACTCAAAAGATTACTGGGCTAAAAACTCCTACCCACACAGACCTGTACTAGAGGAAATGATACAGAGAAATGCCCTATGGGAACAGAAATTATTTAAGCCCATGATATGGGCATTGTACTTTAGTTCTGATGAAGTCCATGGAAAATTGTACGAAAAGCACTTAATTTAATTATTATTGATTTTACAAAGTATATCTTGTTGGATTTCAATTCATAAGTTTGTTTATTTGTCCATTTGGTACTCTGGGCTGATATTATTAAATTCTTCATTTTGGCCATACTGTGTACATCATTTATCTGGGAGTTTCCATGTATCTTTTCCTATAGTGAATATTTTTTCCCAATTACTTGGTTCAGCTCTGCAGTACCAAGGCTTTTTGGTTTGTCACATCTACCAATACTTGCTCAAACCCTTACCCCTATACTTTTGGTCATACAGACTCCAGTATAGAGATCTTTGTCTTGCATTCCATAATATAAAGATCCCAACTATTCCTGATTTCTTACACTTTTGCAAGGCAAACAGCTCTACAAATACTTGAGCTAAGGATATAAATTTCCATCGGTATTAGAAACATCATAAAGGCATAGATATATTACCCAAAGCTAACTTCATCTCTGGAATTAACTGTCTTCACATGTAAAACAGATTAACGCCCTTGCATCATTCAAGATGAATGTTAACGACTAGATGAGCACATTCATAAATTAATTCCTAGCCCGATGTGCTTCGCCTTCCTGAAAGCAGGAGGTACAGCATGAGGGTGGGTATTAGCAAAATGTAAATGGTCTGCAGACTTACTTTTCTTGAAATCTCTATGACCCTGGGATTTTATAATAAGTCTAACATAGAAACATAAATCTCTGAACTGTCCTGCTACTTTTAGACAAGAAATACCACCAGAGTTCACAAAACATATCGGACAAATAATATACGGCAAAATCCTTTCACTGCAGTTACTCAGACAAAAGAAAACAAATAAATCTAAATAAACAAGATAGATACAGGTGAAAATGGTATCTTCAGCATTAAAAACCAATACTATACAACTATACATAATATAAACCACACAAATCTCGCCCACCATAAGTAAAATAACTGGAAAAACTACAATAACATATAAAAAATAATTCCCAATTGAAATTCTTACAACTTATAACTTTCAAACAAATCTACTACTACAAAAATTGCAGCTATCACATCTTACTTCTAGCCAACTAATGTCTCGGTGCAGAATCTGCTCTCAGCCTGCATAGCAAGTGGTATTCATTATGGCAAGAAACTGTTCACTAACTGAGCAAAATACAGAATTTGTTATGGAAATAAACTCAAACATATTCAGGTACAGGCCCCCCAGGCCAATGTAACAATTACAACTTTTCTAGAACTGTCAAGCCAAATGGCAAAAAGTGGCATATTATGATACCATTCATTTTAGTACGTCATATTTTGTAAAATGTCACTGATCCTGAAAAAAGACTAAAGAACAGGTACACATTTATCAAATTTATGAATACCATCAGTAAATAACTGGATGAGGTAACTGTTCTGTGTAAGACTCCGTGCTTTCCCTACAATGTAAGGGAAAACTTTTTCAACATATATTGTAAGACGTTGTCACTAGCTTCTTATATCTCTGATCATTTTTCAGACAATCCAATTCATTCTACAGCAGTTCTAAACTGGCAAACTCATGCACTGGATCACAAACCAGTATTAAATATCAAAAGTTAAGCTTTTTGGAAAATGTATTCTACGACCTATACAGAAACCACATGAAATACCACAGTGAAACCACCAGTTGTGTGTCCTGTAAACATCTAAGAATAAATATTGATTAATTTAAAGGTACACACTGACTCAGTAATGAAGCAAACTAATCAAAAAGTAGTTGCACTTGAAGCAAAAGTCACCATTAACCAAAGCAATATCATTAACAAAGCATTTACAAGAAATAAACATCTGAAGTAAAATTCCCAAATATATTCCTGCCAAATTGCAAATAATTTATGAAAGACTTCTACATTTTGAATGACTTCAACAATGTACCATTGTAAAACCATAAACATCCTAGGGCAGATGTTATTAGAAAGCTACAGCACATATGAACAGTTACATTTTGTTTATAAATTCCTATAAAACAAGGCATTCTCAGATGTGTTGATCCTCAAATATTTGCATAATACTTAAAGATAACTCTCATCCATCATTTCCAAATAACAGCAACACTTACAACCCAGTTAAAAGTGTCATCAGCTCCCCTATATATAGTTATGTCTAAACATTAACATGACTGCCAATGTGGATAAGACAATTACTTAAACTGCAATTTTTAATGAATAAAAACTAAAGTAAGACTTTCAAAAAATACTCCATGTTTTAAACTGTGTAGCTAAATATAATGTAACCACTCTCAAAATAACTCAAACCCAATATGAATAAATTACTTCTTTGATGGAAATATTAAGAACAAATTTCTATTAGATTCAGTGCTAACAAAATTCATCCTCTCACAAAGCAGAGCTCTTAAAGGTAGTTTTTAACCTACTTACTTTTACATAGACTTATATCCCACTATGTTTATGGTAACTGTGATAATCTATTGAGTAATCATCATCAGATACAAACATGGTAAGTTTAATGGAGCTGAAATTCCCCTTTCTCCAAAGTACAGCAATTTCATCATCAATTGAAATATGGGTAAATTATGACATCACAGCTGGAAAAAACATCCAAATTTAGCAGTGAATGTTTCCTTTCTCTCACATGTAGAATTGTTAAAGTTGTCTTTTTTCAACCATGACATAGAACCATTAGATGAATCCTAACCTGCACACAGTTTTCAGGGTGGGAATGTTATGCAATTATTTTCCTCATCAGTTTAAAACTAGTTTAAATAAATCTGTTTGAAGTGTAAGTGTATGTGTGTGTGTGTGTGTGTGTGTGTGTGTGTGTGTGTGTGTGTGTGTGTGTGCGTGCGTGTGTGTGTGTGTGTGTGTGTGTGTGTGTGTGTGTGTGTGTGTGCGTGTGTGTGTGTGTGTGTGTAACTCTTTTTTTTCCATGACATTATAAAGATATATATTGGCATGCAGCTCTATGAGGGTTAAGTGTTAAGCAATCCTGCCACATCTGTATAAAACATATTAAAACCAGATATATAAAAGTTCTGGAGAGGGTGATTGATAAATGGATATGCAGAGTAGTAGAATGGAATATGGGAGATGAGCAGTTTGGATTCAGATCAGCATGCATCACAAATGACCTGATGTTTGCAGTGAGACAGATAGTTGAGAAGAAGCTAGAGATGAGGAGAGAATTCAACTGGGCATTCCTAGACTTGGAGACAGCATATGACAAGGTGCCAAGAAAGCTGATCTGGGCAGTACTGTGGTGGTTTGAAGTCCCAGAAACATTGTTAGAATTACTGCAGGCTTTGTACATGGACCCAATGACTCAAGTATGAACAGTGTTCGGCATTACAGAGGGGTTCCCCATGGGAATAGGTGTACACCAGGGTTCAGCTCTGAGCTCACTTCTGTTCATACTGGTGATGGGCTACATTAGCAAACAGGTCGGAGGGGACAGATCAATAAAGTTGCTGTATGCAGACGATGTGGCATTACAGGCAAACTCTGAACTAAAACTTCAGCAAGGGATAGGAGAATGGAATGCAAAACTGAAGGCACATGGGATGAAACTAAGCAGAGATAAGACAGTGGTAATAGCAGCAAACTGGGGAAATCAGAAGAAGCTGAGAATAGAGAAAGAAGGGAAGATAGTGGAACAGGTAAACAGCTGCAAGTATCTGGAAGGGTGGTTGAGGAGAAGGGTAGTCTGAATAAAGAGGTCAAAGCTAGAATCAGAGGGGCTGCAGCCAACTGGCATAGTGTGTCAGGTGTAGTCTATGACAGAAGAATGACAAAGAAACTGAAAAGTAAGGTGTACAAGACAGTGGTGCAACCAGTACTACAGTATAGTACAGAAACATGGGCAGTAAAGGCAGAACTGTTGAAGAAGCTATGGGTGATGGAAATGAAGTGCCTAAGAAGGGTGGTAGGATGCACACTGTGGGACAGATGAAGAAATGAGGGCATAAGAGCAGAAGCCAAAGTAGATCCAATTGCAGAAAAGATCAAAGAACAGATTACGGTGTTTTGGACACATGCAGAAAAGCAGAAGTCAATCTGATGAGGAAGATTTGGGACATACAAGAAGAAGGTAAGAAGAAACGAGGCTGTCCAGCAAAGAGGTGGATGGATTGTGTGAAAGAAGATCTGTGACAGTCAGGCATGAGTGTTGAAGAAGGCAGGAGTGTGGCACTGAATCGAGAGAGTTGGTGACAGTTAACACGATACCCTGACCCTGTGTAGAAAAAATGGGAAAAAGGGGGACTGATGATGATTTTATATATGTATATATATATATATATATATATATATATATATATATACAGGTATAGCTTTATAGATATAGATATATGGGAGCATAAGTTTTTATCGATAAGTATGTTTTTTGATGAGTGAAAAAGCCACTGTAGCTGTATCCGAATTACCAGCTTTTTCACTGTTAGATTCACTGTGTGGGGGTGTGGGAGTGCAAAGGAGCTTGTTCACTGCAAAAACAGATATTTTAAATTTTTTCAATATTTGTAAATAAATGATTTTATGGACGACTATTAGATGTTAATCATTTTCTGATCAATGTTTAGTTAGTTCAAAGAAAGTTTAGGTTCCCAAATATAAATACATACACACACACACACACACACACATGCACATGTGCACATGCATGCACACAAACATACATTTATATATATATATATATATATATATATATATATATATATATATATTTATATATATATATATATATATATCGACATGAATATGTACACATATCCATGGCAAACACATTTATAAATATGAAAATGCATTATACAGGGCTAAGTCACCACGACCCACTTGATTTATCCAATTCCTCAAAAATTAGCCTTTTAATTGTCTTTTCTAACGCTTACAAAAATAGCATTTATTTTTGCCCACATGGCCTGTGTCATGAATAATATTCATCTTTTAAAGACCATTGTTACTCAGCTAACAAATAACTGAAATAAAAACAATAAAACACACTAAATCAAACTAGACTGATTGTTTAGTTTATATTTTCAGTATACCTATGTTCTTACTTAACAGGACATATTTCCCTTACTGTTAAGGTTGCATTTGGAGGCAGTAACAAATTAATTAACCTTCTGACCTGCTGACTTCTGTTTGAGACACTGACTATGATAAGCAATTATCCTTCACCTAACCCAAATGTGCTCTTTTTTTCCATGGAATTACAAAGATATATTGGCATGCAGCTCTGTGAGGGTTAATTGTTAAGCAGTCCTGCCACATCTATATGAAACAGATTAAAACCAGATCTCTCATGATGACCTATCACAAGAACAGAATGGCACTCAGCCCAAGGGAGTACCCAAGAGTATGGGACAGCAACCATAGACACTCATTCCTTTTATCTCTTCTCTTCTTCTAGCTAATTATGAAAGACACAGGCTTTCATTGCATGCTCAGGGTTTAATCAGCAAATGCATGCATGGATGACAATGGCATAAATCTCACATTCTTTTTGCAATCTATCCATTGCAGCTCTATTCCACTGCTACTTCAAGGCAAAACTCTTTGTTTGGCCTTCAGAGAACAGTATTCACTCACTCTCTTTCTCTTTATACTTTTTTTTCAGAAGGCATAGTGATTACAACACGTGACACTGAAGGTATACATTTAATACCTCTTGAAAGTAAGTGAGACAATTGCCTTTTATGAAATTAAATAATAAATAGTTTCATCTGTACCAGAATGTTTTGCAAACAAATAGCATCTTGCCTGCAAAACCAAGCAATTAGCACATTGTTCTCTTAATGCAAGCACCATACAAAAAATTGTTTGGCAATCCAGAGACCTGGAGGCTAACAATAACTATCAGGTTTTACTAGTGAATCTGCGCTTTCAAGAAGCTTCTTTGCAGTGAATTAATTTTCTGACCTAGTTTACAGAAATATTTGTTGACCAGGTCTTAGACTGAACTCCACTTATATTATGGCTGTTGAAGAAAAGTTGCATGCCAGAGTTTGTTTGCAATCACAGAGTACATCACTTAACATCTCTAACTGAAGTTAGTGGTTCACTCCTAAGGCTTGTTCTTATAGGCAAATAGTGAAAGACATGGCTATAGAAATAAAAAAAAAATATTGATGTACAAACTACAAGCTGTCAGGTAGTACAAAAATGAAGTCTAACTAACTCAGAACTGCTTTTCAGTAACTGGCAAAGAAAAAATAAAACATACAAACTCAGTGAAATAAGCAGTGGGTTTTCAATTTTTAAGTACTGGGAACAGATAGCTAGACATATTCTACCTCTGTGACTTTACTGTTGTGACTTTATTTTTGTTTGTCAGTTTCAGTCACTGTTAAACAATGCAACCACAGCTGATTTGTTTTTTTTTTCTCTCTAAACAAAAAAAATGGAAGAATTTGTAGATTATTTTTCAAAATCCGTTGTTTAATGCTTAAAATCAAACAGAACTGAAATTAAATAGCAACTGGAAATGTGAACATTGAATATGTTCTATATGAAAGAAGACATAAGAAATAGCATAAAGGGCAAACGAGGAAATCAAATCAATGAAAGATGGATATTACTAGGTGAAGAAAGTGCCTATTTAAAATAATGGGAATGAAACAAATGAATCCATAAAAACAGGTTTGCCCTTAATAGATTATAACCACAGAAATTTGTTTAGCTATCTGTTAATTTAATTTCCCTCCAACTTGTTTAGGCATTGATGCCTTACAAAAGGCAAAAGACAAAGCCTATTGAGAAAAGTTGATTAATGCAGGGTTCAAAGAACCATGTTCCAGTACTGTGACAAAATACTGACATAAGACTTCTTCTTCTTCTTTCAGCTTTTCCCGGTTAGGGGTCGCCACAGCGGATCACCCTATGCTCATGATTGGAAGTGAAGTTTTACAGTGTTGAGTTGCCAGCCTGGCGCCCAACCTTCCACAGAAGGCACACACACATGCACACACTCACACCTAGGGCCGATTTAGTGTGTCCAATCCACCAACAGCATGTCTTTGGGATGTGGGAGGAAACCGGAGCACCCAGAGGAAACCCATGCAACCACAGGGAGGACAGGCAGACTCCGCACAGGAGGCACCCCAGCCAAGGATCGAACCAGAGAACCTCTTGCTGTGAGGAAGCAATGCTAACCACTGCACCACCGTGGCTGCCCTAAAATACTGACATATGACTACTTAGAAAAAAATTGAAACAAAAAGCATTGCACATGTTGCCATATTTTTATACAGTGAAAATAAATAATTTCTGCCAAAATAGGTGATTTGTAAAGACAGAACATGAAACAGGTCTTACTTTCCTGGGGAAAATAAGCAGTTAAAAAGACTATGCAAATTAAGCTTGCAATGAACCAGAAAGTTAAGTATGACTGCAATATTTGCAACCACAACTTAAAACTGGTACTCAAGATTATCCACACAATTTAACATTCTATCTGAGTTGCAACTTTATGATTGAGGCTGTAAAATAAATAACTATTTTATTCAATAGACTCTCTTCCCAAAATATAAACTCATAAGCAAGGGTTCTAGGAAACAGTCAGTATTACTCCAGTACTCAGTTAAGTTTATTACTACCTTAAGTGAGATGAAGCATTTGTTTACCAAACTCCCTCTTGTACAGCACAGCACAATTCATCTCTAAGTTGCCTGTTACCAGACCCTTCCTCTCTAAATGCAAACATTCTACTGGACTCTGGCCTCAGAAGTGATATCCCCTGCCAAAAACAGATTCTCTCTGCTATGAACACATTCAAAAACAAGTGGTCTGGAATATTCTGAACTTCTAAATGATTTATGCCATCTTGAGCCTGTCTTCTCCTTAAACAGGAGCAGGTTAGAACTCATACATATTCTCATCTGGAAAATCAGGTGTGTGTGCTTAAAAGGTCCAGTCCCCTTTTCTCTGCTTTGTTTTCCCTAGTCCTGCATTAGGCTTCCCAAAGGTGCTGTGCTTCTTAAGTACTTTCCATTTGTCACAAAACTAGTGGCAAGGTGGCAAACTACCCCACTTCTGCCCACCTGGCTTGGCTTATCTGCAGGGGCAGTTACACAGTGGAATCACCACTCTGTGTTACAGTACAACAATCTCATAATATCTAGCAGAGTATTGGTTTCTATAATGTAGCTTTCTCGCTGGTCATGAGACAGATGCTATACTTGTCACATTCTCTAAAAATATTAACTTTGACATCAATAACCATGTAAATGTCTTACTTCAAGTTAGAAAATAAAATGCCATCATAAGGACACTCAAAATCATTCTGCTAAGGTGAATATTGGACTTTATGTAGAGAAGTATTTTTAAGACTACATTTCATTCATGGTGTTTATCACCAAATAAAAACAACACTTTTCCAAATTTGAACATTCAGATTGTTGACCCACAAAATCTTGCACTGTGCTTTCTTTAACTGTCTTGATTCATAAATAAAATCAAAAAACACTGCACAGAAACACTAATAATACAATACACAGATAACTACACAGCCTTTTCAGATTACTTGAACCAAATACTTCAAAAGGCCTTCTGCAATGTAAACATGGGGAGGAAGTTAAACAACTCTAGAGTGAATATAGGGAATTGAATGCCAAAACAATGCTAACATATCTAGAACTTTAAAAACACACACACACACACACACACACATACACACACACTAGAAACTCTGTTCACATGCTCACAAATAAGACAGTAAAGAGGTAAACAAGTACAATAAAATATCTGATAGTACAAGTGAATCAAAATGTATAATTCATATATTGCACTGGCACAAACATCTGTAGTATGAATATGCAGTTATAGACAATCTAATAAAGAAGACCAAACAGAGTCCCATAAGTAGTTCTCTTCCAAAACTACTACATTGGGGTGTTAACAGGTGGATACAGTATTGCTATAATCTTTTGCAATCTACAGAACAGATTGCTTTGGAAAGGAAACTTAATATATGCTAACCCTAGCATATGGAATTTTAAGAAAACAATGTCTTAACCTATACAACTTTCTCATCAGTAATCAACTAATAATAAAATGACAGTTTTTCTATAAGATGTGCTGGAATTATACAAACCACACAAAAATAAGTGGAGACTGACATTTACCTTCATTATGACTAAGATGTGCAACATTGTGCTACATTCAAGTGCAGCTGCTATAAATCTGCTTCTACATGCGATGCACCTTGATATACCTTCGCATTTCCATTCAGTGTCGACTATGCACTCAACTATGCACTCAGCAAACAGAAGCTTGTTCGAAGAAGCGATTTTACCTGAGGTAAATACTACTTTTTTTTTAATTGATTCTGCACTGTAGTAGTTCTAGTTTGGGGTGATTGCGGGGAATGCACTCTAAGGTCTGACCATTTATGGAGCAGGTTATGTATGTTCGCACATTAATCTATTACATAATTTACGGTAATACTAGGAGTAATACCATCTCCTCTACATGTGGATGAGGTGAAATTCCTCCAGTGTCAGATGCCCGCAGAAAAGAATACTGAGAAATGTAATGTCAAACATTGTTCTCCATAGGAAATCATTACCGGTCTGATTTCTAAGTGTGTGCCCACAATAATTCGCTCCTTCTGGGAGATTTCTTGATTCTTGAAGATGCAACAATAGAGTTGGTAAATATCAGTTTGAGAGGATGTTGGAAACTAGGTCCTCTGTCATAAAAATGTTTAAGTTAATTTGTTTCATGCTTCTATGCTTCAGGTGTTGTTTTTCCATGTTATAGACTGTCGGCATTGATTCAGAGAAGAATCAGAAAGACCATTGAAGTTCACTCTGACGGATCTTATCGATTCATAGAAGAATCAGAAAGACCATTGAAGTTCACTCTGACGGATCTTATCGATTCATAGAAGAATCAGAAAGACCATTGAAGTTCACTCTGATGGATCTTATCGATTCATAGAAGAATCAGAAAGACCATTGAAGTTCACGCTGATGGATCTTATCGATTCACAGAAGAATCAGAAAGACCATTGAAGTTCACGCTGATGGATCTTATCGATTCATAGAAGAATCAGAAAGACCATTGAAGTTCATGCTGACGGATCTTATCCTACTGCCAATAAAATGCATTTTGTGTATAATTTGTCACCTGCACTTGGTATTGTTTCAGTCTGGCTCTTCAAAGTGCATTGTAATGCCAACATTATCCTTGTTCCTTTCTGCAGATAGGCCTCACTTGGTAAAATTAACTGTGTCAGCAAAATGTGATACATTAAATAAATATATTTCTTCAACTTTATTCATGGTCAGCTAACAGCATTTGCAGCCAGTCAGAATGTGTCTGAGGTGGTTTGCTCTTTCTCTGAAAGCTGGATGGTTTTCAAGTCTAAATGTAGTGGGGAAAAATGGCACAGCCACTATCCAAATAGAGGTTAAAGGATAAAAATGTCTTTAAAATCTTTTGACTTTGCAGTTGTTGCATACAGCTATGCAATATCAATATTGTTAAACAATAACAAACAGAAGTGAATGGAAAGCTTATCATAGATTCAAGTTGTGAAGCCATGTGGAAGAAACAACTGAAAATATGAAGCAAACTGAGTATGAAAGATGATACTGAAAGCAGATTTTTTTAAATAGGCATTATAACTTCTTAGCAATACTAATGTTCCTGCACAGATGCTTAGGTGACCTAATAAAATGCACAGTTAAATATCAGTATACTCTTAAATGCTCATGTGAGCATTAAATCTTAATGGCAGCTAGATATGACCATAGGAGGTGATGCTTGGAGAAGCTGGAAACTGGATGCGAAACACCATGAGACCACACATAAGCAGTACTTTACTGTGATATTTTACTTTAGTCTGTACAGACAACACATAACATATGCATTGCTATAGGAAAGGGAGACGTATATTTTATCACTATACACATTGACGTCTACTACTGATTCATTTAATCTAAGTGCACTAAAAAATGTGTGCACTTGTGTAAACCAATGGGCAGCTGTGTGTCATTCAGCTATAATGCAAAGGAATGGCATGCACTGTGTTCTCGAAACATTGAGAAAATAGTAGCAGTAAGGCTATTGGTCCTTTTCCACAGTGCTATGCGAGCTCAGACTTAAGCTATCTAAAGTTACAGAGTGTTGGAAGCGCATGGTGCTTGCAACACCCCCCCCCACCTTCTGTAAAGCACTGCTGTTACTAATTTTTACTTAGTAGATGAGTTTAATGGGTCCTGAGAAAAATAAACCCAATGCTAGTTTACATAGTTGTCTGAAAGCAAAAAGTTACATGCATCTTAGCTCCAGCCAACAAGGAATCTTTTCTACTATAATGTACTGCCATAGAAAGGTAGCTTCCCCTTAACAAAGTGTTCAACACACCTTAACATACTTCATCCAGAAGATGCAATGGTGATTTGTGCAAGCCAAAGCTGTATGAGCCAACATGTTACCAACCTCGACTTTTCGTAAGGTGTAGAATAAATAATGCTTAGAAAAATGAATGCAGATGAGAGGAGATCGATATGCTTCAGATGAGGGGCTCTGCCTAAAAATGCAACAAAAACAGAAGCTACAAAAGGATGTTTCTACTGATGTTATGCACAGGCGCAGGTAATACCTATGGAGCTGTTTGAGATGCATTCACTATTGTAGTGTGAGAATGTAAATATGCAATGTGTGCACAAGTATAAAGCGGTGTGGTGTACCACTTTCCTATAGTGCAGAAACATTAAGCCAAATGTACACTCTGAAGCCAGCAGTCTACTAATACATGATGCTATCACTTAAACATTACGTGTTATCTCGACATATTAAGTTTAAGCTTCCCCCAGCTATTAACCACACTATACAGCCAGAGCCCATAACCATCCTCACCCAAAAACTGTTCATATCTATAATTTCTATGTTTCTTTAAGTAGAAAAAGATAATCTTTCATAGTCTTAACAGCTATGTACATATAAATATGAAATGACACAAACTACATTATCCTGACACATTTAAGGTTATTCAAGGTCACAGCCCGGTAATGCAGCAAGTTTGTTAACTAGGCAGTGAGCATCCATATTTGGATATGACATGCAGATGTATATACAAAGCTATGTTACTGCATCTTGCACATTTACCAGTGCACAGCTACCGAGCCCCAGTCTGATCCCTCTTTTAACTGCAAATATTGGTCATGCCTTCAATATACTGAAAAACAAAGCAATTGTGTGTTTTGCAGTGTGTTGTCTTTCTAGTGTGAATTAGTCCAAATGCCAAATTCGGTGGTATATTTCATATTAGCATGAGAGATGCATATATATTTGTGTGTGAGAGAGACAGATTTTGTGTGTGTGTGTGTGTGCGTGTGTGTATGTGTGTGTGTGTGTGTGTGTGTGTGTGTGTGTGTGTGTGTGTGTGTGTGTGTGTGTGTGTGTGTGTGTGTGTGTGTGTGTGCGCGTGTGTGCATGTGTGCGTGTGTGTGTGTGTGTGTGTGTGTGTGTTCCTGTGTGTGCTATGTTCTGAATACATAGGATCTAGTGTTTTGGTATTATATTATCATTCTAGAACTTGTACAAGTAACTTTATAAATGACAAAACTGCAAGTAACATGGCCAAGAACACACATATTACATTTATACTTGTTTCTGTTTTGCAATGTCGGTTTCACAGATGCAGTATACATTTGAGTTAAAAATAGTAAGTTGAAAATATAGGAATTCTGTTGATAGTTCGCCCATTTACAAAAAATACATGATGCCATCATTAATCAATGTTTTTGTGGGCAGTTGAATGCTGAACCCGTTTTGTGCTTATAGTAAAATGGTGTCATATTTTAAAGTTACTCACATTAGCTTGTTACAAAAGAAAAAAAAGAATTGGACGTTTCTCTTTACATGAAAAAAATAATTAATTTTACAGACCTTTGCATGCCTAACAACTTCCAACCTGACAGTACCTTTGTACTTTTTCTCTTTTTACAAGTGATTGTTAAACTTTTTAAAAAAGCATTTTTTTCTGTTTTTTTTTTTGTTTGTTTGTTTTGTTTTTTCTAATGGGAGTGCCTACATATGAAAATCTTTTATGTAAAAACATGCATTTTGCAGTTTTTATGTTGAATAATATAGTATTTATACCTCAAATTAATCTGTTTGCATTCTATGTTATTTAACTATGAACACAGTGAGTAGAGCTCATTTAAATAAAAATATTTAAGTTACATGAAGAGACTGGTATACTCACAATAAATATATACATGCTTTATATCTACAATTATGGCTGTCTCTCTTTACACATATGTATGTGTGTGTGTGTGTGTGTGTGTGTGTGTGTGTGTGTGTGTGTGTGTGTGTGTGTGTGTGTGTGTCTGTATATGTATATATATATATATATATATATATATATATATATATATATATATATATGTATACACATATACACATACACTCACATTCACTCATTTCTCTTGATTTTTTTATCACTTTTTCTTACAAATTTTCCTAATTTGCTGTTTAGACTAGTTATGCTACCAAATAATTCAAAGCATTAAATATGGTAGAAAAATAAGTTGCATATTGCTGGATAGAACACATTTTCCTAAACATTATCCTGATTCAACCTGCATTTATTAACTCATTGGTTAGGAACAACCACCACGTGACCCTTACAGGTTAAGTGATTCCAAATCAGGTAGGAGTGCCATAAAATCTATCATTATTCAGAGGCTAAATGCAGTTGCCAGCTATGGACATACTGCACTCTTGAGTTACAGCAAAGACCGAATACTGTGTTTGTGCCCAAACTGCTGAGTCCAGAGCTTGTTTATTAAACTTGAATTATTAAGTATTAGAAATAAATAAGCATATCTGTAAAAGAACCCAGGCCAGGAAACTAAGTGATGCACTTTGTACTTGCTCATAATAAACAGCCACAGACCCAAAATGACATTCATGCTCCCTACCATAACAGATCTTACTGTCCCGTTTGATTTACTCTTATATGTTTGCCAGACTACAAACCATCTCTCTACTCCATAATAGCTGTGGTATCTTATCATGACACACACTTTTGGAAGAGTTGTTTTGCTAAATATGTTGTCCTGAAGAATGTTATATCAAATTTCTTCTTGTGTTATATTGCTAATGATTTTAAATCCTCAAAAATAAGGCATCTACTTTTTTCTTTTCCTTTCTATTTGATTTCTTTTCTCCAAAAAGGCACTCTGATAACCATTGACTATATTATTTGAGAATTAGAAGAATTAAAAGACTGTAACCAAAGGAAAAGAATATTTACATATTTGAAAAGAAACTTGAAGGCTTTCAATATGTGCTAAAGGTGTAACTGTGCCTTAAATTATCTCTGCTATAGTTCAGCATAAGCCTTATTCTAAAGAACTTATATTATTATGGGTTAAATTGTGAAAGAAAAGGTCAGGATATGGAAGCATGAGTCCTTTTTATAAGTGAAATTCACATTTCAGCAAAATTATTAATTAGTTATCTATGGTTCCCTCTCCCATTTTACATTGCTACAACGGTAACATTTTAAACTGTTAAACTCATCCCATCCCAAGATTTTGCCATATATACATGATCGTATATATTACAAGAACTACAGGTTAACATATTCATTTTTGTCTTTATAAACTTTCATGGTCAGCTGACGAACAAATGGCTGTGCAAGATTGCATCGTACATTAAAAATGTAGCCTGCTTAAAATATTTGTTTACCAGAGTTACAGCCAGTTTTGCTAGTGCTGATAGATATTGTTGTTGTTTTAGGGCTAAAATAAATGTATCTGCTTCATTTGTTCACTTCAGAATAATGAACTACAGCAATCTCAAAAACCAAAACAAAAATAACGGCTTCACCCACAGCTAACTCAGATGACCTGCTGTAACCATCAATTGTAATGACATATACATATTCAGGCATGTTTACGCTTTTATGAAAATATGACAAACACTATTGATTTTAAACTATTGCCTTTTTCAGCCCATAACACTATTAAAAGCCAGTATTTGTTCAAAAATTGACAAAGTATCATATGTGGCTAAAATGTATTTTATATGTGCACTGTAGCATTCTATAGGATCTACTGAGCATTATGTGCTACTCTTCAAGATGACCTTCCTCTTGTTACAAGTTCTCACCAAAAGAATCCTCAGCAGAACTGACCCAGATAAATGTCACCATTTTGCAGCCACAAGGTAATCAGGCAGCACTTGTGTAGTAATACTGATGCTTCTTCACAGACTTATTTACAAAATTACTTAAATACAGTGTTGCTGTAAATCTTAAGTCATTACAGCACACTTTAGCAAAATTCTGTCATTTAGTCCAATTCATTTGAACTGCTATAAAAGTAAATCAGATGTTAAATGTACAAAACACCAATGAACAGGAAAACTGTATGATTTCAAAAGGCAAAGCAGAATCACCTTGTTTACTTTCAGACTGCTCAGCAAAAATATAGAAGTACTACATTCTCACTTACTACAGAAGGTGTCACTCCACATCCCAATGGCTGGGAAGATAATTTTTCCTACAGTTTATTGCTGGACTATCTCTTTCCAATGATCACATATCCAAAGAGTTAAGAAATAATGTTAATTGCATATAAATGTTGAATTTCAGTGATATCCTATTAGAGACAAAACTGCCTCATAAAACACTGGAGAGAGAAATCATTTATTGTAAGCAATGTATCTGTTATCATTCAATACACATGAAATTTTCAGTGATTTGCACTCATGGTGGAGATACTGTTTTGATGCTATGCCAATAGCCAAAACTGTATAGGGGCTTCTTACTGCTGCAAAGATACCTTTTTATGGGATACTTAACTGAAAGCATAAAAAATGATCAGTGGCTCACAGAAAAATGTTCTGATTTTAAAAACAAATTTCAATGAAACAAAAAATCAGGCTGAAAGCATAAATGTAGCTGATAAGCATTTGCATTGCATTAGCTTTTGTTTTTTAACTTCTGTTGTAGAAATATACATGTCTTTTTCACAGATGCTCATCTACTTCTACAGAACTACAATGATATAATGAAATAATTATCAAACCTTGCTTTCCTTATGACAATATAGAATAATGTAACATTTCTAATGTTAGAAAATAAAACCTTTATGCACCACAGGATATGATTTGTAAACCATTCACATTTGGCTATTCATTTGTGCCAGGTTTCCTTATCTGAGTCAAACAGGAATGTATAAGTGAATAAATTTATAGCAGCTGACTTATCCCGAACCCTTACGTTCCTATACAAATATGGACGGATAAATCGTAAAGCAAAATTAAGACAATCTTCTTCCTTTAAATATAGGCTTAATCAACCATGCTGGAGTGGTTGTAAATTAGTATGACCAATATATCAAGCACTAAAAGAATCACACAATGCCCAAACCCTGCAATTTTCTATTTCTGCATGTCGCCATACTGAACAGCTTCCAACAGTCTCAGAAAATGGCTGATAAGAGCTTTTCTTTCTTAATCAGCGGGCCACAGTCGCCATTACGATTTGAAACAGCCAGCCTCCATATGTATTTACATTTCTAGAAGCATCATTCCAGTGCCAAATCACTCATCCAAAGTCATCACCTGTGATTCAGTCATTTGAAACAAAATAGCTCAATTAATGGGATGACAACGCATTATGCAATGTAGCCAATTTCTGTCCTTACCTATAATTTCTACAGCTGCAGTAGGGGTGTGTGGGGGTGTGTGTGATTTTTCTTGAAGAAATAAGAAAAAGCACCAATATTTATGTCGAAGTTACAAAATCATGACAAAAAACATGTAATTGAGATCGCTGATGGCTGTTCCGCCTCTGTAACCTCCTCATGCTTAAGGCTACCACCATGCTGTAGAACTGCATTTCGAGCAAGATGCCATTTTACCACTAAAGCAGAACATTTTTGCTACAGGATGCAATATATACCAATTGTTGTAAAGTAGTGCAGTGGGATACATTTTTTTTCATTCAGTAAATATATTTTTCATCACAATAAAAATCATCATCATTATTATTCATTGTGTCACTGATTAGGTGGAATCTCTTCTTCATACCTAAAATTTTAGATATGGCATACACGATACACACATAGACACACATTCACACACACACACACACACACACACACACACACAAAGAGAAACACAGCTTCAGTACTAATTTCCGTTGCATGCTTTTTATAACACGTCAGGGAATCTTTCCTTTTAGGAAAAAAATGACATAATTTGCTGCTATTCATGGAAACTAAAGTCACTGAATTGTGTGTTCTTAATGCAGGAGTGTAAGCTGTCTTCCCTTAGAGCCTGGATCTATCTAAACAGAACATAGCACAACAGCATATTTGACTGATACCCTGATAATGAACATCTTCATGCTGCTAAATCATCAAACTTATGTAGACATTCCTAATCACAAAGCATTTGTTAACTACCCCAGTTTACCTTAAAGTAGTTCATTAGTCACAGAATAGATAGTCGTGCAACCAAAATCAGTCACAGAAAGGCATGTGTATTTGTTTAAACTGTTTTAGAGAATGTGAGACCAAAATTAAACATTACTTACATTTTCCATTTAGTAAACATAATACTTATGCTTTCTAAGGGGATAATGTATGTTTTTAAGTGCTCACACTTATTTGTGTTAAGCTCTATGAAGTTTACCACACCCTGTTAAAAAAACACCTCATACCTAAATAGCATCAGGGTGCCTGTTCAAATGCAGAGTGGCCTAAACATAATATTTCTCTCATATATTGCATATATTTCTTTTCACCTCTGAAAGCTTAGTACACCAGACAAATCCCTTGTGTATAACAATCCAGCAGTTTTGCCTAAAGCTCCACAAGGCACTGGCAAGCATAGATAACAGAGGATGAGAGACTTTGCATGGATAAGGAGTATGCTTTGTAAATGGATCTTAAATCTTTAGCACTGTTTATCATTTTCTGATCTTATTTTTTAAATACTCCTGCTGCTGCATTTTCATAAAAATGCCTTCACGATTAAAATGTGAGTAAAGAGTATAGAATTCTCAAACTAAGTCAAGTTACTGAATTCTACACTCCTTTGAAACACTGATGGAGAAAATAGTAATTCGATTAACCTTAATCCTGAAAGCATGCATGAAGAGGAAAGGACCGGACATCCAGCTCCAATAGATTTATATTTCTCTGCTGCGAGTGCGGGCAGACATATACATAAAAAGCTTTTAAGTCTTTGTTTCAGTTTCATATTGTTTAAAAGTGAGCCAAGTTTTTTTCTCCTCTTTCTTTCCTTGTCTGTAAATATGGTTTAACTATAAGAGACAATACACCCATGCGTCGACATCACACACACACTCACACATAAAATATACTAATTTATATAATCATTCGAATTTGGTTCAATAAAAATTATTTCTAGACTGCTCGAGATAATTTAAAGGGTGTCTACGAGATGTAGCAGAGTGTGTGTAATTTACTTCTCTACCCATTCTTTGGGTATTTTAGATGCTGCCTTTTATAAAAAGACATTTTTTTCTAAATCTGAGGTAGGATAGGAACAAGACAGAGGGACAGAATAGTCGTTTGGGTATGGCAGTTGCCTTACATTTGCTACTTGTTTGGAAGAAAACCACAACTTGGATCGAGAAGGAATGTAACCGGAGTTTATAGTGAACCCAGTTCAGAATTATAAAAAAATAAAGAAATTCAGTGATCCACATGCTTTGGCTACAAATCAGCATTTGCTTTTGTGAGTAAGGGTCTGGAAACTGGGCTACTATTGCAAAAGATTATTCCCAAAGTGATGTCCCAGATCGTTCAAGGGACATTTGAACATTGATGGGACCGACTTTGACAATCGTATCCCATCGGATAGAAGGCAGTCGTCCTCTACGAGTCTCCCGTCGGGGATCCTGAAGGGTAGTCCCCGTCCCTCTGCTCAGCTCACCTCGGTGGTGCTGAAGGACAGCTCATTTGCCTCTACCAGCCTTACCTCGGTGGTGCTGGAGGACAGCTCCTCTGCCAGTAAATCCGCTCGAAAGTCCACGAACTCCAGGAGGGGGCAACAGGGAGACAGGTCCGCCTTGGAAAGATAACAGTATATTCCGAGTCGGGATAAAGGCTAAGAAGGCTGGATTTGCGTCCCGTCTGCTTTCCTTCCCTCTTTTGCGATGTGAAGGGCTGAGCTCTCTTACCGAGACTGGTGCAAGGTCCCAGGAATGCTCACACACTCACAGCGGCGACCCGCCCTCTATTGCACAAGGTGCCCGCGATTTAAAGAGACAGTTGGTCAAAAAAAGAAGAGCACAGCTTCTTGTTACAGGCACAGATCCAAGTGATGGCAGTCCGTCCGTCGGTCCTCTCTTAACTGAATCTAAAACGTCCCCAAATGTATTAACTTAGGTCAGACTTAGGACGGAAGGAACCAGGACGAAACAAACAGCGACACTGGAGTATTGCCCCGTTTTGAAGTGAACGCATTTTTAATTAGACGGGGGAAGAGTGCTATATTTCAGGCCGCTACTAAAGAAAGCATGACATAAGTTGTTGCGGAAGTAAAGAAAACGTGCACTTCATTTCCGTAATTTTAGTGTCGTTGTATCACTACAGGGTTATTTTTGTCTGATGTCTCATCACGTTCCACTGTCGTAAAGGGTCTTAATCACAAAAGACCTTAAATGACCCACATGATTTTAGTTATCACCATAGCTCTCAACCCTCAATCTCCAAAATGAGGAACACTGCCTCTTTTAATGTGTGACAAATGGGCAAAATGTGGAACACTTACCAACAGCCTGCTAACAACTTCACCTAGGAAGCTCATAAGATGGTTAAAATATGCTATTTTTACATATAAAAACTTACCTTGATGAATTAATATGATGCTGCCCTCTTTATCATGGATATCAGTAAAAAAATACCTAACACTGAGTGGTTGACCGATACTTTCAATGTGGAACTTTGAGGAATATGAATGTTTCATGACCTCAAATGAGGAACGTTCGTCGTAATGAGGTACACTTGTGATGTATGGTTATCACATGTTTTGAGTACCCGTGTTTGCAGTAATAACATTTATTAAATGACATTGTCAAACAGCGTCCATTATTAAGATAAATAAACTTGCTTTGTAATGTCTTTCATTCTTCTTTCATTTTCTTTTTTTTTTACAAAATGGTGTGAGTGCATAGCGGTATAGCAAAACAGCTTCTACTAACTACATCTTTCCAAAATTTGAAAGCCCGTCACAGGCCGACACAACCACACACAAACCCGCACTAACAACCTGTTCAGGTAAGTAGAAAATAACGAGTGCTGTAAGTGAAGCAGTGGTAATGTTTGCTATAGTGAAACGAGCGAATTCCATCATTCCTATAACTTTCACATTCCATAGGAAAAGCAACATCTCCATTAACTATTTAACTAATATAAGCATTCTTCCAAAATAACTGCCGCAAACAGATGATGCACCACATATCCTAACAGCTAGTGACATTCACCGAAAATAGAACAGTCAAAGAGGATATTTTCGACATCACATTACCATAGCTCTCAAATAATCAGGGAAACAGTTCAACAGAATCAGGGACAAATCCAGAAAAAAATCAGGGACAATATGGGAGTGGACATTTATAAAATATTAATACTATTAACTTGAGACATTGGCAGAATAAAACAATGTTAATTACTATACATTTTGTGAAATAAAAGATATCTATAACTCTTACTTACTGCCATTATTTATTGAGTAATGCACCATCTTTCCTCCAAGAGTCAACAGTTTTAGAAGGCATTTAGAGGGACAGAGCTAAATTTTGGAGTCTAAATCAGGGACATACCTGGAAAGCAGGGACAGTTAACAGGTATGCATTAAACGTTGCTTCTGAATCTTTACATTTATTTGTTTAATTTGATAAGTGAGCAAAGGTGCCAGTCATTAAAAAATACTCTTTTCATATATGACAGACCCTTCCATACTGGCAAAGAATGGTGCACCTAGACATACTTTTTGTACTCTACTGATCAAAATTTTCTAAATATTACCTACAGAAACCATGGCTTTTTTAGCCCATACTATGTTCAAATTATCTAAATGAAAGTCTCCAATAAGAGTTGCATAGATTAAAAACACACACACACGTAAATATATATATATATATATATATATATATATATATATATATATATATATGGGTCTATATGACAGTTCATATGATTGACTGTTTATTTGGTCGACAGTTCATTTGATCGGGGCTTCACCCCCACTAATGATGGGGCTGTGCCCCCACAAACTATATATATCAACCCAGGGTCACACAACATTGGGGAAGGGGCAAATGTCGATCAAATGAACTGTCGACCAAATAGTTGATCATATGAACTGTATATATCTCTGTAATGGTTTTAGAAGGAAAGTGGTGTAGCCAAGATTTTTCAATTTATACTCTAAAGTCTAGTACTGCTACCCCTCCATCACCCATATTGCCTTGCCACCAAATGATAGCCACACTCAATTGTAATTGACATTTAATCATAGCAATACATTGGTACAAACTTGCATATCACATCAATATTATCAGTACTACAAAGGTCAAGTCAAAGCAAAGTATCAGCCGAGTTAGTGTTACCATTTTGGGGGGCCCACAGGGCACTTACAGTTTAAATATCACTCTCTCACTGCCACCTGCAGAGTTTTAGGAGTAGTACACACTGTCTGAACTGCATCTACAATGCTCATACATTTTGATAGACCTGTGCACCATACTGTGTTGGCTCATTTCACAGAAGGCTATTCACAGTGACTGTCATTTAGTTGCAATGATGATACAATACAACAATCCAATTTACAGGGTTGGACTTGGGTGAAATGCCCTACCAAAGGGCTCTATGGCACCCCCACCACTTTCTGTTTCATCTCCCTGCACACATATCTTCCAGTGCCTCCCCATTTTCCCCCATCCCCAGTGCCCCACACTGTACACATTACTTTTTTCTTCTTTTTCTCACATTTGCTTTCTCCAGCCTTTTAAGAAGGCATGGCTTTCTATATGCTGTGAAGTACATTTTATTTATTTATTTTTATGACCTTTTCATCCAATGATGTCTTCAATAAAAAATATGATTAAGGAAAGAAATTCAGTGCTGTTGTTCAACTTTACTTTTTCTTGCATCTCTGAGTACACCTTACCTGGCCAAGACAGCACAGTGATAACTGTGTATAAAATAAATAATTTAAGTTGACCTCCCAGAAGTCATAGGATTATATATACCCTGAGATGTATTTTAGAGCATTTTCCCAACCTTTTCATCCAGTGGTGGCTTGAACAAAAGTCATGGGTAAAAAAGAATTTCAGTCTTCTTTCTTTTTTTTTTTTAAGGAAGACATAAGTTGTGTCAACTGCTTAATGTTCAAAGCTAATAAAATAGTAGCTCATAATAAACTAATAAGATAAATGTTTGCGAGGATATACAAATTTTATTTTCAAATACCACCTGCCTAACCCCCCCCCCAAAAAAAAAAAGACATTCACTGTCCATGCATCCCTCTGTTGTTAGACGGGGATGGAAGCAGAGATTCAAATAGCCACAGTTATGTATTTCAAGTGACTGCTGTCATTCATATGCATAGCCTGCCTCCTCACTCCTCACCCCTACTCTGCAAAAGGCACCACCTGTATATGCTTCTGATGTGTGATTTAAAGTTAAGAGGAAAAAAATGATCATAGTAATGTGTTCCAATTTGCTTCTTCTAGACAGTGCACTGCCCCACATGCCTGAGCTCTGTAACAAAAGTAAAAGAAAAACAATCACCACACTATTCTAAGCCCCCACACAAGCCACAATAACCATCCATGCATACCTCTGGGCAGGGCTGGTTTTAGAATGGGAGATGGCTGAGAGCAGACAGTCCATGTCAAAATCCACTTATACAGTGTTGTGTCAGAAGCCACCAGACCTCCTAGAAGCTCCACGTGTTGGAATATTCTGTGATGTATTTTATGTCTTATTTTTGAAAGATAATTGCCTGTTAACCTGTTGACCAAGAAGAGTTATGTATCTTCCTGGCATTATTGTGTGTACCCAAATAAAATCAGTGATATTTACACACACACACACACACACACACACACACACACACACACAGACAGGGAGGAAAGCATACTCCACAAAGAGAAAGTCATAGCCAAGACGTTAACTAGGTCAAAATACTGTGAAATAGCAATGTTACTCACTGCACCTGTGTGGAAAGGAGCAGATGATTTCACATGCACCCCTTTCCTGACAAACCACCAAATATAGAAAACTATAATTTGTAAGATCTATGTATGCGATGGTAAGTGAAAGAAATTATGGACAATGTGTTACTCTTAAATAGACTGTAACCACATCTCCCTCACATTCACAAGCATAATGGCAGTGCCAATGATGTTTGAAATAGAAAGTGAAAGAAATTATAGCAGGCCTGCTACCCTGACAGTGCAACCCCCCCCCCCCTCCACACACACACAAACAAATAGAAATGATAGCAAAACAAGTTTTATACTGCTTTCTGCAAATAGCAGTACATGGTGCAACACTAGTACTGCCACACCATATTAATGTATGTTATTTGGCAGTCATCAGTAATGAATACCTGTCATTGATTTTGCCTCATATATTTTTGCCCTACACCATGAAAAATTCTTGATTTGCTAGGAAATCATTCAGGATTATAGTAATTAAATAATGTCAGATATTAGAGTTGCATGCTTATTGTCTAAAAATGCAGATTGATGCAAACTCTGTCATTCCATTACATTTTAAATGAATTAGAGTAATAGGTGTTCCTGATCTGGGACATTTATTCCGCCTATTTATGCAGCCATTATTTTTGCCTTTGCTCAGAATTCTTGAGTTGAGAGTTATAATGTCTACCAGTATTTATGAAATGTCCTGAAAAATGAAACCATCCTTGAAGACTGGAAACATCTGCTCAACTTGAAATCCATGGTAAGAACTGAGATCAGTCATTTTGGGTCATTGATCCCCAAAGCTTATCTCGCTCATGTTCATTCACTCATAACTGGATTTTTCTTGTTAGGGTCATATCACAACCCCCTCTAGGATAAAGCAAGTAATTTGATAATGAATGAATGATGATCTCTTTTTTTATCCCTCATTTTCCCTTATCCAGCAGCAGTTTTTCTGGGCCCCCATACACAGTCAAGAATGATTGAGGGGACCCTGTAGCCCTGAGTATTGCAGATACCTGAAACAGACTATGATGTTAGTTTTAGTGGAAAGAATGTCAACTAGTGGGATTTAACTATGACAAAGGCACTATGTCAGTAGTAAAACATTTAATGAAATAATGAAGCCTGCTACTTAACAAAACACAGTTACTGCTTACTATAACCAATTATATCTTTGACTTTTAAAGGAAAAAAATGGTGCCAATCCTTAGGACTTTTAATCCTATAAGTTATTGTTTATTAAGTGCACAATATTGTTGCACAAGCTTTTGTCAGTTTGAAAAGCATGTAACAAAATATCAAAATAAGATAATTTGCTGTGGTTGGGGCCCCCAGTGACCAAAAGATTCACTGGTCCCTAAACCCCCCCTATGAGTATCAGACTCCCCAGTTCATTCCCATGCTTCTCCATTGACAACTTTGGGGAGCTAAAATCAAGATCAAATTATACATATTGCAGTTTTATATTTAAAAAGTTGCCAACATTACCATCCATTTTCTGAAGTATATGAAGTCTGAATTTCACATCTGGCATTATTTAGAAATTGAAACCATTAAAGGAAAATTCTACCTTACAACTAAAAAAAAATAATTATTTTTTCATTGTATCTTTGTTTTCTGAGATATTTTAATGCATCAATGCCTCAAATCACTCTGCTTAATTTACATTTTTAATGTGTTTCCCTCAAAATGGCATACAATTTGGTCTGCCTTGGTAACGTGATCTTGTTTTCTTGCTTTCATTCCTTCTTCCCACAATACATTTCAAATCGTCTTTATATGAGTCACGCTAGACATAAGGAAGTAGTGCTGTTTTCTAATGCCATTAAGATAGAATGGCAGGACTGTGAAGCACTGTCATTTAAACACACCTTCTGTAACAGAGCTAATTCTATGTTTCAATGACTAAGCCTCATTTATGTGTCTGTCAGAGCTTGTTCTATGCTATAAATAGCTGTTAGCTACTTCCAGCAAAAGAAAGTAGGTAAATGGCAGGCTTTTGTAAAGGGAATTTTTTATAGTGCTAAAAGAATTGACAGACACTCCCCCACATTCTCGTGCTGAGGTGTGAAAGCTGTCACTGCATTAAATGATCCTTGCTATACTTATACAGGTGACAAGTAGTAGGACTCCAAACTAAGTCTGTCTGCTACTTAACAATGCCTTCAGTGGGTAGTTTGTTTTCTCTCTCTCTTATGAGTGATGCGGAATGCAGAATACAAATGTGATTTACTAGTTCCTTAATTATTTCTGTCGTGTTCTCCCCCGCCCCCTTTTTTTCTATTTCATATTTATTTATACTTCGGTAACCAGGAAAGTGAACTGGTCCCAGGACCCTTTTCAGCCACAACTTGGGCTACTGTGGCAAAGATAATAACAAGTAATAAATGCACTTAGCAATACAAAGAAAAAAATACTGACATAAAGACACTGACAAAATAGTGCCAATGTGTTACGGTGAATAAATAAAACATTAAGCAACATTTATTAGAATGTATACATTAATAATGCTTAATTCTATGTTAAGCTTATTATAAATAACAAGTTGTATGCACCTATATTGCACACACATACCACACACACACACACACACACACACACACACACACACACACACACACACACACACACATATACACACCATATACACACACACACACACACAGACACACACACACACACACACACACACACACACACACACAGACACATATATATGTATATATATATATATATATATATATATATATATATATATATATATATATATATAATGTATGTGTACAAAATATGAGTGTATGTGTGTGTGCATGTGTATAATGGAGAACTAGATTATATACCTATATGTGTACTTATAGGTTCATAGCTTCATACTAGGCTATCTGCCCGAGGGCATTTACAAGCCTAGCCCATCGTTTTGTGGCTTACGCCACCCCTTTAGTATGGGGAACTATACCCATTATTTTGCTGTGCCTCTGTCGAGCAGTGACACTGAGGTAATCCCTGGGGTATATCTGCGATCTCCCATCCATTGGTCAAGATTTCTCTTGAACAAGGCCAGCGAGGTGCTCTGCCTCACATGTACCGGGATTTTGTTCCACAGCATAGGAGTCTTTGGGTGATGAATCTATCCTCCAGCACGCCCTATTAATAGCCGTGTCAAGGTTTAAGTCTCCGCCCTTGTGGCTCTGATGGATCTAGATTTTTGAGGTGAAGCATATTCATCAAATCTGGGTTTGACATGGCCTTGTATGTTAGGCAAAGGTCACCTCTGAGCAAGCGGTAAGCGACTGAATAGAGCTGGAGTTCTTTCAGTCGGGCAGCATAGGATAGATTTTGAGACCCTTTATCCTTTTGGTGAGGAACTTTGTGGCCTCTCCAGCTGCTGCAAGTGTCGGGTCAGATGCATTCTGAATGGGGCATTGTACTCAATCATTGGTCTGATGAGTGATGAGTAAAGGGAGACTATGACCTCCCTTGATCTAGATGAGAATCCCTTCATGATAAGGTGGGCAATGTAGAAGGTCTTCCTAACTACTTTAGCTACATGGGTGTCGAATGACAGACTACTATCAACCTGGGTCCCCAGGTCCCTGATAACTTCTTCTGTGCTCAGTGGATTGCCACCTATTTGGTAGCTAGGGTAACCTTGTTTTTCCCGAAGGGTATGACTACGCATTTTTGGCATTTAACTTTAGGCCGTGGCTCTGGCACCAGTTATCCGCTTTCTGTGAGACCCTTCTGAAGGATATCTGTGTCAGATGTGTTTTCTACTATGGCGCCAGTTTGCAGTCATCTGCAAACTTTGTCAGCCCTAACCCTCCTGCGCTTGCTCGTCCTTAGGAAAAGTAGATGCCAAACAAGAGTGGGCCCAGGACTGAGCCCTGTGGGACACCACTTGTGACAGGCTTTGAGTCTGACATGGCACCAGCAACTCTGACCCTGTGGGTTCTGTCACTCAGCCAGTTTGCAACCCATCTTGTGATGTATGGGTTGACATTTAAGCTGATGAGTTTTTCAATGATACCCGAGTGGGGTATTGTATCGAAGGCCTTAGCCAGATCGAGGTAGGCTGTATGGACTGCCTTTCCCTCATCAATGGCTTTGGTGACTGTTTCAAAAGTCAACCAAGTTTAAAAGGCATGATCTGCCTTTGACAAAGCCAAACTGGGTTGGATCCAAAGTCTGCAAATTCCCTATGTCTTTATTTATGAGGTCCATTATGATCCTCTCCATGGCTTTGCAGATAAGGCTTGTCAAGCTAATGGACCGGTAATTTCCAGGGTCGGTGGAGGCACCGCCTTTGTGAAGTGGTACCACAGTTGCAGTGCGCCACTCCCTGGGTACGTATCCAGAGGTAAGACTTTGATTAAACAGCTGTCCTAGCTGTGGGTTTAATTCCACATTGAGTTCATGGAGCACACAGCCGGGGACACCATCAGGTCCCATGGATGCTGTGTTTTTTGCTTTGGAGAGAGCAGTTCTCACTTGGGCGCTGGAGATGTTTGGGGGCTGCAATCGCTTGGTATAGATATCTTTCCTTTTGGGGAGGGGAGAAGTTTGCACTGAACCTGTCAGCCAGTATGTTGGCAATGTCTGTAGGATCAGTAATCTTCACATCATTTTGAACTAGTTCTGAGCATATCTGGGAGTTTCCTCCCAGGTTTCTAACATAGCTAAAGAAGGCCTTATGATTGTCTTTTGAGTCTTTAGCTATTTTTCTCTCAAAATTTGCTTTGGATGATTTTATGAGAGCTCTTAGTTTTTTACTTATAGTGATCAAGGGTGACTTACCTTTTAAGGATTTTGCTCTATCTTGTAGTAGCTTCCTCCTTTTGTTGTAGAGTTTGTTTATGGCTGGGGTCCACCAGACTGGACGCTTGCCTTTGGTACAAAGAGTCTTTGTTTTGCTTGGGATTGCCTTATCCATGCAGTCCTGCAGGTGCTGGTAGAAGGCATTTGTAAGTGATTCAGCGGCTTGAGTACTGTTTTCTGCCGGCTCGGGGCCTTAAAGGAGACCACACTAGTCTTTAGAAGTGTGAAGTCGGCTTTTGCGAAGTTCTTTACTGTGGTCTTTTTTATTTCAGGTGTGGGTGGGATGAGGACCTCCAGCGAGATTAGTTTGTGGTCTGATCTCACCAGTGAGGGGTACACCTCCAGTGTTGAACATTGTACTCCCATGTTCGTGATGATGAGATCAAGTATGTTATCTCCTCTTGTGGGGATGGTGACTAGTTGTTCCATGGCATTTGAGTTTATGAATTCCAGGAACTTTTGGGCTAGGGTGTTTGGGCTTGAGTAGTGTTCCCAGTCTATATTAGGGTAATTGAAGTCACCTAGTATGATGGTGTTTGGTGATACATTTATCCCCTCTAGTGTTTTCAGGAAGGCCATGTGAGGTTCCTGAGTTTGTGAGGGTGGCCTGTAACATGCTACAATTTGCAGAGCAGTCTTGCCTATGGTTAATTGCACCTGGATGGTCTCCGATGCATCATGCGTTGCCACCAGTCTTGAGGTGTGGGTGTCCTTGATGAATATGGATACCCCCCCTCCTTTCTTGGTATTGTCCGGATTTTGGGTCCGGAACGCATGGTATGAGGTAAAACCTGATAGCGCTGGGGTGCTCTCAGGAGCCTTGAACCAGGTTTCTGTCACAGCACAGACATCGATGTTCTCCATACTGAGAAGGGCCTCGAGTGCGTGCATTTTGAGATTTAGACTTCTGGCATTGAGCAGCATTACCCTTAGTTTTTTCCTTTTTGTGTTCTAGGGTGGTAGGTTTAGAATTTGAGCCTTGCCTAAAAAGGCACTATGGGGTGGCAAGAGCCTTTGCCAATATCCGGAATCCCAGGGTGACAGGTGCAAGCCGTCCCTTGTGAAGCAGCGTGGCTTGTCCAGCATGTCATCCCAGGCAGACAGACACTGGATCCCCTTTGAATGACACCAGTGTTTAAGCCAATTGTTAAAGCTGATCATCTTATCTCTGTATTGTGGCATCATTCTTGGTGAAGGTAGGATACTGCTCAAGGTCAGGGTCATACCTGCCTGGGCTACATAATCAGAGAGCTCCTCAATGTCTCTTTTCATGTAGTCCAAGGAGGTACGTCTCAGGTCGTTTACACCAGCGTGGACAATGACTGAGTCATATTTGTACTTGCTGTTGAGAGACCTGAGTGCTTGCGTTATGTGGCAGATTCTAGCGCCCGACAGGCAGCTTACTGTGACCTTCTCCTTACTCAGTCTGGTGAGCGGGACGGCAGTGTGTCTGACTATGGAGTCACCAATGACTAGTGTGTCTGGCATTGTGTTTGGCCTTAAGGGCTGTGACTGTTTGACACTCTGACTGTGAGGTCTATGTGTTGCAGGTGTTGTGTTCTGAGGTGGTGGTTGTTTGGGTGTCTGCTTTGGTGGCCTCTGCTGTTTTGGTAGATTTTTGATCAGAGCCTCCAAGTATGTCTTTGTGTGTTTATGTGTATGATTTGAGGTTGTAATGGTACTATGTGAGACTGGGTCTATAGTGTGTGTGGTAACCTTCTCCTCCTGACTGGTCTTGCCAGTCCTATGTTGAGAGAGCTCAGCCTCCAGTTTGGCCGTATAGTTGCATCTCTCGCATGTATTTGTGTTTTGTGGGAGGAGGAGAGGGTTGTCTGTGTACATGAGGCAATTGTAACATTGCCTCAATATTCCCAGGTTCACCAGCTGAGCAGGAGAGGACACTAGCAACTGATCCCTCGACATGCTAGAAGGAATAGACAAAAAAAACTTAAAAAAAGATTCCGGGGGACGTGGGTGACCGAGAAATGGGGGGTTGCCTTTTTTGGGGTACTATCTATGACAAGAGTGCCGTATCAAGGTAATAAGTACTGTAGGAGCAAGTGCTACGTTTAACAGATAGAGAATAGTCTACTTGGAGTCAAGTAGAGATGATCTTTTTAATTATAGGATACGCTGATTAGATCAGTAGTATAGTTCGAGGAAGGTAGTTTTAAGGGAAAATTTGAAGAGTGGACTTTAGGTAGCCCGAATAGTTTAAACCTGCTTAACCGGCATTGCCCTAGTGTGCAACAGTGGCAACTCCGCGCTAAATCGCACTAATGCGCGCTAAAGCGTGCTTTATAGCAGGGGGCTGGAAAAGACAGGAAATGACCCAAAATGGCCAATAAACTACAAGTTACTGCCTTAAACCACTCCTCTGAGGACAAATGAAGGAGTTATGGAAATGACCCTAGTGGCCAATAAAACTACAGTTTCAAGTCAGTAACCACCTCTACGGGGGCAGGGAAGCTGCTCAATGTTAGTCACTGCCACTGATGAACACAGAGACCCTCCTTCAGCCCAAGAAAAATGGCCTCACAGAAACTTTCAAACAGTTCAGGAACAGCAAGCCTGTAACTGAACTTTTTAACTCTCAGAAAAGTGGGAAAAAGCAAGATTTTTTTTTTGTTTTGTTTTTTACAGAGATAGCAGAGGTTCACAAGTAATATCAAGTTATAACAGTGCAGTAAATGACCCCACACAAGAGTGCTAGGTCAAGGACAGAAAATATGCAAGTTTTAAGAAATAGGCGATTTAAAATTAAGTGCAAACAGGAAATTCAGCAAACAGCTTTTGGTTGTGCTCTAAATACAGCTACTAATACAGAAATCAAGTTTAACAAGCCAGAAAATGCTCAAGCTAGGCAGCTATGCAGAAAAACTTAGCAAATAAACAGAGAAAAAATACTTAAAATCTCAAAAGTGGCTCCCTTCTTCTCTCAGCGTTTTTTTCTCTTGGAGGGTGCTTCACCAACAGCCAACAAGCCTGAAAAGACGCTCAAACCACGAGGCAACTAGGTTTTAAGAGAGGAAGATGAAGGAGTTATGGAAATGACCCCTAGTGGCCAATAAAACTACAGTTTCAAGTCAGTAACCACCTCTACGGGGGGCAGGGAAGCTGCTCAATGTTAGTCACTGCCACTGATGAACACAGAGACCCTCCTTCAGCCCAAGCAAAAATGGCCTCACAGAAACTTTCAAACAGTTCAGGAACAGCAAGCCTGTAACTGAACTTTTTTAACTCTCAGAAAAGTGGGAAAAAGCAAGATTTTTTTTTTTGTTTTTGTTTTTTACAGAGATAGCAGAGGTTCACAAGTAATATCAAGTTATAACAGTGCAGTAAATGACCCACCACAAGAGTGCTAGGTCAAGGACAGAAAATATGCAAGTTTTAAGAAAAAAACGATTTAAAATTAAGTGCAAACAGGAAATTCAGCAAACAGCTTTTGGTTGTGCTCTAAATACAGCTACTAATACAGAAATCAAGTATTACTTCATGTCCTTTAAAGAAAAACATATCAAAATGAAAATTTTCTGTAACTGTATATGTGTGTCTACACATAAACACACACACACACACACACACACACACACACACACACATATATATATATATATATATATATATATATATATATATATATATATATATGGATCTAGGACATTTGATCGAGTGAGCAAACGTCCAAATCCATAATAACCGAACACACTTTAACGAAAGCGCTTTTATCGAAAAAGCGTTTTCATTAAAGCGTGTTACAAAAAAAAATAAAACACTACATTTACATTTTAGCAGGGGGGCTTTGCCCCCTGCACCCCCCTATTTAAATATTCTCCCTCCAAGACGGCACTACAGTGGGGAAAAGGGAAATTTCCCTTACCGGCACCATAGTACAGCCTGGGCAACAGACATACTTACAAGAAAGTGCTTTTTCGGTGAAAAGCACTTTCTTGTAAGTATGCCCAGCCATTTGGGTTTCGGTCATTTGCTCACTCAAGCAAACGTCCTAGATCTATATATATATATATATATATATATATATATATACACACACACACACACACACACACACACACACACACACACACATACAAACGTATGTGTGTGTGTGTGTGTCTGTGTCTATAAAAATGTATGTAGTTTATAGAATACTATATGTGGGATGCAATACTGTGTTTAAGTGCACATGCCTGACTGTGTGTGTGTGTGTGTGTGTGTGTGTGTGTGTGTGTGTGTGTGTGTGTGTGTGTGTGTGTGTGTGTTTATGTGTGTGTGTGTATGCACATTTAAACAGAGGTAAGTACTTCTGGCTTTCTTTTCTTAACGTTTTTAATACAAGATCACATAGTAAATGTATGCCAAAATAAATTAGGTGTATATTATGGTTGCCATCAGTGGTCACATTGCCTTTGTGGCCTACAAAATGCTCATGCACTCTAACAATGTAAGGACTGATTCAAAGTCAGTGGGTATCTCTTACTATGGATCTGTGTGCACCAGATATGCATCCCCCTCTGGAAGGATGTCACAAAAAAGCATAAACGACCTTCTTATGTACACTATCTGTGCACCTAGTTTATAGGGTTGCCACTTGTCTTTCTTTCTGCATTTCTGTCTTGTGGGGGGAGGGTCTTGAAAATGGTAAATGTGTTGCTACTTTACAAGAAAAAATATTTTCTGACTTTTCTCTAAATGTCACAAAAAAATTTGATACTTCATTTAAGTTATCTTAACATATAAACTTTTATAAATAACCAGCATTTAAAGCTTAGCATTTCAGTTCTGTGTTGCTGGTTATGTAAATTTGTCAGAAAAGGTGACAACTGAATTTAAACCCCTTAATGATCTAATTGCTTTATTTTGCTATGAAAGGGGAGTGTTAAGTTCTCCTCCTCTCCACAATAAAAACAGTAGAAAACAGTTCCACAGTTTTCTGTCTGTCTGTCTTTTTTATATCAGCTACTGTCTTGCTGACAATAACAGGATTAATTGTCCATCTAAGACTGGCAGCATTACTTGACAGGGCAAACTACAGATTTAGCTGTATTTATGATATGTCATACAGGCACAGACAAATTCCTCTGCAAAGTATGCAAGAAGTTAAGCTTAAAAAAAGTAGGTGGACTTTCCTTTCCTTTGATTCCAATGCAAGGAAATAAAAGTTCTAAAACATATGAGCAAGTTTCTGGTGCCTATACAACACTGGAACCATATTGTAGGGAGAAACGAAATCTAAGGAATGAGTTAAACTATAGGAGAGGGTGGAGTTTTCCTTTAATGTTTTGCCAGAAGACCCCATATTTTATTAGGAACAGACCAAAATATGAGGGAAATTCAGTGATGCTCTGCAAATATATCCTGAACGTTGTTACTGTAGAGGCCATATAAAATACTCCTTATGCAGAATGGACCTTCTTATTTTCCATCTCATAATTTCTTTTACTCATTCACTCTCACTTTCACATTCTTTTTCTCACTCTCTTTCATATTTTATTCTTTTTCTCACTCTCACCCTCTTTCATATTGTTTCCTTCTGTCTAATATATTATGTTTCTCTCTCTGGTCCTCTTTCATATTCTATTTCTCTCACTCTCTCTTTCATATGCTCTATCTCTCTCTCCTTTCTCTATCTCATAACATATCTCATTGTCTCTCTCAAATTCTGTGTCACTCTTTCTCTAATTCTCTCACTTTTTCCTTACTATCCAAACCAATGTAAGACATAGGTTGTATGCACCAGTTAGGAGAAATAGAGTAACCATAAAAACTCACAAATGAAACAGAACTTATGAAAACAAGTAGATAGAAATGTTCAAAAATAATGCATTATATGCACCAATTAAAGAATAAGTATCCACCAGAAATGTTCACAAATAAAACAGACAGTACATATTGGAAATGCCAGTACCATGTAAAAGTAATTCTCACAAATTAACCAACTAGGGGGTAACAAAAAATGCTCAGAAATTATTTATATAATGCAAAGCTAGAAGGAAAGATCACACGTTGTTCACTTCTCTGTGAGACGTATGCAGTGACTGGTTAATTTACTTACTTATTCTTCACTTCTTCATTGCTCCACAGGAAATTAAAAATAAAATAATTCAGGCTTTTGCTGCAGCACTAAGATGAGCAAGTAGCAAATTCAAACTCACAAGGCAGCAAAACAGATCTTAAGGTGCCAGTGGAGCCCACAGATAAGGAAGACCGGCAGCTCAACAAAAATAAATTAAAAAATTGACGGACAATAGAGGTACGACTGCTGAATCCTATACAAATGCACTTTATAAGCACTTACATGAGTGCATGGATTGTGCAATCCCTAACAGAACCAAGATGCTATCCTCCAAAAAAAGGAAGCCAATCTGGTGGTCCCCTGCCATAAACAAACTCTACAACAGAAGAAAGAAACTGTTGCAAAAAATAGTAAAATCCCATGATTGGAGGAACTCCCTTGTCAGTCTCAGTAAGAAGCTGAGATCCCTCATAAAATCCCCCAAAGCTAGTTATGAAAACAAAATTGCCACTGATTCTAAAGACAGCCACAAAGCATTCTCTAGCTATGTCAAGAATTTCAATGGCAACACTCAGATCTTCTCTGAGTTACAGCAAAATGACACTAAATATGCAGAGCCAACTGATATTGCCAACATCCTGGCAGATAAGTTCAGTGCTAACTTTATCCCTCTCTCACCCCCTAAAGGGCCCATCTCTATACCGGAAGAATGCAAAGTTCTTGTAATCATGGCTACACAGGTAAAAAACACACCCTCCAAAACCAAGAACACAGCATCCATGGGACCTGACAACATCCCAGGCTGCGTTCTACATGAACTACAGAACGAACTGGCACCCCAACTAAGTACCATGTTCAATAATAGCCTCACCTCAGGCTTTGTGCCCACTCAATGGAGCACAGCAACAGTTATCCCACTCCACAAAGGGGGAGCCACCATGGACCCCGTGAACTACTGCCCTATTAGCCTGACGAGCCTGGTCTGCAAGGCTATGGAATGTATCATCATGGAACTTATAAACAATGACATTGGTAATCTCCAAACTCTGGACCCTACCCAGTTCGGGTTTGTAAAAGGCAGATCATGTCTCCTAAACCTGATAGACTTCTTCGAAGCGGTCACCAAAGCCATAGATGAGGGTAAGGTGGTACACACAGCTGATCTAGATCTCGCCAAGGATTTTGACACCATCCCCCACTCTGGAATTATAGATACACTCACTAAACTAGGTATAAATCCCTATGTCACAAGATGGGTTGCCAACTGGCTCACTGACAGAACCCACTCAGTGAATGTAGCAGACTCTAAATCCAACTTCAGACCAGTGACAAGTGGAGTACCACAGGGTTCAGTCCTGGGTCCTCTCCTGTTTGGTATCTATTTCTCTGAAGTACAGGCTAACACAGAAGGTCTTTGGCTAACAAAGTTTGCAGATGACTGCAAACTAGGAGCCATAATCAAAACTCCTAACGATGTGGACATCCTACAAAAGGGCCTCACTGAGACAGATGCATGGTGTCAAAGCCTTGGCCTCAAGCTCAATGCCAAAAAATGCATTGTCATCCCTTTAGGTAAAAACTCTGTACCCATGAACTACCACATAGGCGGTAGTCTACTTAACACCAAAAGTGTGATAAGAGCCCTTGGGACACAGGAGGACAGCAGTCTCTCCTTTGATAATCACATTGCCTCAGTAGACAGGAAATCCTTCTACGTGGCACACCTCATCACAAAAGGTTTCTCATCCAGGAAAAAATAGGTCATTGTTCCCCTCTACTCATCAATCATTAGACCCATTATAGAGTACAATGCCCCTTTTGGTATGTACCTCACAAGACATCTACAACAACTGTAAAGGCTGCAGAAATACCTCACAAAGAGGATTACTGTCCTCAAACAGATGCCCTACACAGACTGTCTCAAAAAACTCCAGCTTTACTCAATTGCATATCACCTACTCAGAGGTGATCTCTGCCTAACATACAAAGCTATGTCAAACCCACAGCTGTTTGACATGCTCCACTTAAAGAAATCCCAATTCCTCCGAGCTACACGCTCTAGGGACATAAACCTTGTCACCACAATAAACCGAATATGTTGGAGGGATAGATTCCTGTCCCAGAGACTTCCCATGCTTTGGAACAAACTACCTATCTATATCAAACAAAGCTCCTCATTAGCACTCTTCAAGAAAAATCTTGATGATTGGATGGGAGATAGGAACTTCACCCTGGGGATCACTTCTGTGACTCTGCTCGACAGGGGCACAGGAAAATAATTTTCTTGGCTGGCGAAAGCTAGGATATCGTTTGGTTAGGCTTATAGGAAAATAGCCTAGTACCTACTCATGAACCTATGAACCTTTGAAAAGCCATAATCAAAATAAAACTAACCAGCAAAGCAATTCCATTGCAGTACTGGTCAGTAACCTAAATAAAGCAAAAGAACTGATCTATAAGCTTAGGGAAAGTCAAAATAAACCAGTAGCCCAGTAGCAACCAATAAAGACTACACTGTTCAAGACTTCTAAGTCTTGCCCTGCCCCCACTACATAGAGTGTCTGTGTCCACATTGTAGCTACACAGATCCATAGCCTTTTTTACCAGCTGCCCTCACCATTACTCAAAAACAAAGGTCACTGGTAATATTTTCACATTCCCCCAGCCCCAAGCAAAATGCCTTGATTATGTATTTAAGTGTGTTAAGGGTTTACTACCTGTTTCAGCATTTTTTTAATATAATAAGTGTTAATTACCTATCTAGATTGCAGGCTGCTGCCTCATTAGCAATTTAGAACTTCAGATTGTTAAAGCAGCTACACAGGCTGACACTTCTACGTGAAGATGGAAGGATCAACAAGACAAAGCTGAGATTTTTTACTGTGTTTGCCAACCCCTGGCTGTCTGTATGTCCACTATAGTGTACATAAAGTAGACCTGCCAATGTCCTTGGCTAGAGGTAACATGTCAGTTTTTGTCAGATGAACTGATAAACTGCCAGATGGGTTGGTTTGCAGCAATAAGAGCACATGAGTACATAATTAAATTCACTGGCTACACACCTGCTGGCAAATTAAATCCTTACCAAATAATTTTTAACTATGCTTGGGTGGGGCAGTGATAAATCAGGTTTCCAGAAAGCACTGTTTCAGCTGTAGTCTAAACTGACAATGACTGTGAGTAATATTTATCAATGAAAAATGGGATCCTCAATAGGGGATTTGACAGAGAAACACATATTAACTTTTTTGTTTGTTTTGTTTTGTTTTTAAGAATCTAATAGAAGAAGCAAATCATAGCAAAGAGAGAATGGTATTTCCTGGGACTGAGAGATTGTTCTAAATATTAACACCTATCTAGCTACCTGTCAGATGGCAGATAGTGAAATCTGAGATTTTTAGGGATATATTGATAATAATGGTTTCAACGGATAGAGTACACAGATGCCAGAAGCTAAAGAAAAAATTGTCCAGTAGCAAGCTGCCTAATATTGGAAACTTTATCATGTATTGTATTGTCACTTTTACTGTTATTGCCCTGAAACGAAGTAGGGAGTAATATAACAATACATTTGTTCTCATACAACAGAGCCAGAATATTATGGTTGGACATGGAGATTGAAAAGGATATCAGTGTGACAGAACATTGAACAATCTGAGTAACTGCACAGGGATTAGTGGTGGCTGTTTCATCTGTTGTAGCAAGAAGTTTGCTACTGTGTGCTTAGACTACTACCCACAGACGGTTGACCATTACCCAGAAAAAATAGGTCTAACCTAATATTATAGCTGTTGCAGAAATTAAATTACTAAGCCTCTTGGATTCCATTACCAGCAAAGAGCTTCAAATAATCAGGTGACAGAAACTAATTCAAAGCTTAACCAAAATAAAGGGACAAACATTTCTACTTATGCAGTTCATGTTAGATGCTCACTGATACTTCTTTCTAATATGGCAAAATGAATCACTTTGCTAGTATTTCACAGATGAGTGTAATAACAGTCTCAATATCTTCTGAACAGTAATTTGATACCAGGCTAATCCAGCTAGATAATTGGGTAGGGTCTCTTGTTTCAGCCTGACAAGCCCCAGTATTTAGTATGCACCAGGCTGCCATTACAGTCTTACATAATAATGTATAGGTCATAGGTGACTGGTCATTAAAAGCATCAAAGAGTAAATTTGTTTTCATCACCCCAATGAACCTAGGTGTTAGAACCCAAATGATTTCAAAACACAGAGGTCCATTCTCTGAGGACCATGAAGGTGTTGAGCATTATTAGGAGAACTAACAAAACAGAATGGGCCTTATTTGTATTAAGGCTGTTATCCTAGTTCATGTCAAAGTTCCACAGTAACTGCAACTCCTGCTCTGCTCGTCAGGATTAATATCCTATAAAAAAGATAATTTCTGATACTACACTGAAAGTCCCATACTCACATTTCAGGCACGTCTAATGTCAACCAGATTTCTGTACAGGTCACTCCACAGTGATTGACTTCAGTCTGCAGTAGAGTAGGAGGGATCAAAATTATGAGGACAAGTAGGAGCCTCCCCCATCCATCCAGGATTGCATTATACTAATGTTATTCTTCATTTGAAAGTTACAGTTCTCAACAGGCTCTATGATATCATCAAGTCAAGCTATAGAAACACCTCTGAGATGTAAAGGATGTTCATATTCTGAGAAGACATTCACACCTCAAGCTCTTAGCCTTGAGAAGAATGTTTCTTATGTATTTTATTTATTTATTTGTTAACCATATATGTGGGATTTTGTGAGAACTCTGTTTATCTATGACCCAGATTCAGAGGAGATGCATACAGACATCCCATTCATCATCTTCCACAAGAAAATGTTATAGTACTCTTAGTTTTAAACATCTGCAATACATTTCTGCTGGTGGGGGCATTGTTATTCCTCCTGGCAGGAGTAATAACCAATTCAGAAGCCCTCTAAAAGTGTTTATTAGTTGAGAACTCCATGTTATAAGCCATCGTTATCATTGAAAATGCACTGGTTGTGTTAAATTCCATGGAAATTTTAACTTTGGAATTTTTATCATTAGCAGTGTATAGACTAGAATACCACTGCTCCTATGATGACAGATGATGAACTATAACATTTTCTGATACAAGGGTATCAAGGCTGACAACTTACAATTAGGAGGTGTCAGACTAGAATGTCAAATGTTCGTTCTATGTTTATCTGGTAGGAAGTGCAGTATCAATAATGAGGTGTTCTGGTCTAAGTGGACCCCCAACCAGCCTGGTCATGTCTAAAACAACAAAGTATCTCATGTTTTAAGCAATTATCTACTTATGGCCATAGTTTTGTTGCGGAAGATGTGTACCCTGGTCTGAGGTTTTCGGCTACCCAAATCCAAAGGAATGCCCTCACTGAGTATAGCACATACCTAAACTGCCTTTAGATAACTGCATCTCTGTTACTGACAGCTTTAAGAGTTAAAAAGAATATCATGCTTCTATTTGATGAGTATGAAAAAGTACTACAGGTCACAGTATTTAATGGCTTTTACAGGCTATAAAATAATTAGTTGCCTGGTACATGAAGACAGACAGGGCAGGACACATTTTAATGTACAATGAGAATGAGGAGGTTAAAACTTTGGTTAATGAGTAGTACTTCTGCTGTAATGCTGACAACCCCTCATTGCTGATTATGTAAGTACTTCTTCATACATAAGATATATTATGAGCAGTTACACTAACCTTGACAGCAGAATAAACCTATTATGCCTGTTTTATTAAGTGCAGTTGTAGTCCAGTTTCACTCCACCACTAATTTACTTCCCACTGCCCTTTCGTCCCTTTTCCTGTGCTTCTAAATGCTTTAATGAATTCTCTATCAAGCTCAAATTCTGCTAGTCCATTCTAAGGATCGTTAACATTGTGTGCTGACATAATTTCACAGATCAAAGAACTACCCATTGCCTACAATCTCCTACAATCTCCTCCCTCCTCCCCTTCTCCATTCTCTGTTCGTCACCTCCATGATGACCACTTCTCTACTCCCTGACATAATTTTGTGCAATCAAATAATATTTGTTGTCCATTTTCGTATCAAGTGAGAAGACTTTCACCACCTTTCACCTCTGTTCTCCACCTCTCATACCATTCTGAAGGTTCTCCTTTGGACTCTTTTCAGTAGTTTGATGTTTATTATCCTATATATCCTATACATCCTCAGTGGCACAAGAAAATAATTTTCTTGGGTGGCAAAAGCCAGGGTACCTTTTTGGCTGGGCTTGTATAGGCCCCTGGGCTGATAGCCTAGTACCTACCTATGAACCTATGAACCTATATAGCCAGCACCACTGGTGGCAGTCAAGGTGTGGTTTGAAAAGGGTCCAGTAGTGAAAGCGCAATTACTTTCTGCTTCTATTTCCTACTGAAGTAGCTCACCCACCCTATCAGGTGACATCAACACTCTATATCATTTTACTGTTCTAATGTCATCAGTTCTAAATTCCCCTACTGATTGTTCTCATCAGGGTTGTTGTGGTCAAGCTCTGTTAGATGTAAAAGATCATACTCTGCATATAAAAAGAGTAGGGGTCCTTTATTTAAAATACTTTCACAGCATAATATACAATCTTATTTATACTTTTTTAGATAGCTAGATATTTACAATTTATGGATTATATATAATTTTGCACTTCCTTCCTCAATATCAAATGTTCACAAGTCTTATTTTTTCCTATTTCAACTTCTTTTTCAATCTTCCTTGCCAGACCCGACTCCTTCTTCCACAACCCCTATCACATTTTTATATTATTGTTGCCAGTATCCATTTTCCATTAAACATAATTTCATTTATCCTTTAATTCGAAATAGTTTACATAACATAACATATTTTCTTATCTTTTTTAACATATTATTTTCATTCCTGTAATATCAATACTCAGCCACAACCATGTTTATCTTATACACCTGCTTTATATCTTAAAAAAATTCTCTTCACATAACTTTTCACACAAATTTCACTACTAAAGAAACACGCTCTGTAGTTTCTTCTTTTCTATAATATATACCTATTCTTTCACTTTTCTTTTTATATGGCGTTTCCTTTTCCTGGTAATTTATTAATCACCAGCCTCCATAAAAAATTCTTGCATTCCTTATTACATCATGTGTTTCTCACTTTTATAGCTTTAATTTTTTTTATTTCATTAAATCTGACCATGAGTTGACATAATAATATTGTGTCATTATATTTGTATACTACATTTTTCTCTTTTTCAACTTTCTCAATTTTTATTTTCCATAAAAATATTTTTCATGATATTTCATTTCTTCATTTATACTTTTTTCCCTCTTTTAAATCTTTTTAATATTTCCCCAAATCTTTCATATTTATATTTAAATAATGTTACCGCTAATGTCTCATTTTTTTTTCATTAAACCAATTTAACACTTTATAGAATGTCAACAAAGCAGCATATTCAGTCTGATTTATTAATACTACTCCTCCATCTTCCTTGTTCATATACAAAACTCCACTTTTTTCCAGATTCAATCTTGATGCCCATATAAATGAAAAAATAACTTGTAACATCTCTTTTTCATACACTATTGGCATTATATATAATATATATATATATATATATATATATATATATATATATATATATATATATATATATATACACACACTTGCCAAATATGCTATCTTTCCCATTAAAACCAAGTTAATTAAAAGAGCCTTTCTAAAGATAAGTTGTATGTTTTCCAAAAACAAATCTACCTTAGTTTTTTTCTACTAATCTTTTCTATTGTTCTCTACTTACATTTTTACCTCCAAATCTTATACCTAGCAGAGAACCCTTATTCATTGAAAAACATATCCCTTCTTTCTTTACTTTGTCACCCGATCCTTTGCTTTTTACTTTATTTTAGACATTCATATAAGTAGCATAATATTTCTTTCATCCAAAGTTTATTTTTTGCAGTTGCTATAGTATCATCAGCATAAGTCAACATAATTGGAATTCTTATTCACATTTACTTCTCTTACTAGTACATTCATAACTATAACAAAACACCAGAGAAAAGCCCCCCAAAAAATGTTGAAGAATTTAATGACAAAAAATTCACATCAAACAGTAAGTGCTTTCATCCACACTGGACTTCTTCAGACTCTGAAGTTGAGTTCTCCAATGCCCTGGCCAAATATCCCCTAGTATTATATAAATACTGCTTCAGGTCTCCCCTGAAGAGAGGTCACTAGCCTAATGGGATTGACCTGATTAGCAAATTAAATAAATAAATAAATAAATGAAATAAGTCTGCAGTGACTCTCAAGTTCCAACTTTCTTCTGACTTAGCTTTTCTACAAACTTACCTTTTCATACTCCTTTCCCCCTATAATGCTGCATCTATACTCAAAAAAGAGGCCACTCTTGTTTGCCTTTTCCTTCACATATATCTAAAATGAACACACTGAGAAATATTGCATTTGAGGCCATTCCCTGTGACTCCACTAGTCATATATTTTTTTCCTAGTTTTGACCCATTCACTACAAGCCTATATGTCTTACATTCACAGTTCACTAGTCCAGTTCCTCATGCTCAGTTTTGCCTCCAAATATTCAATTTTTCTAGCAATTTACAGGGTTGGAATGAATCAAAGATCCTAGCAAAGTCTAGGTTCAAACACATCTTCCATTACTCCCTAGATCAGTTGTCCTGCTACCTGCCATAAAATGTCATCACATTGCACTTGAGATCTTCTTCAGGCCATCAATATATGCTTGCTGTTGTACTGGAGATTGTTGCCCTCCAAGAATGCTATTATCCTTTTTCTAGGGATTCCTTCATAAATGTCACTTATAACTTCATTCATAACTGCTCGCCAGGCCTGCAACTGCACGCATTTTCTGCTGTCCTCTTCATATATGAGTTTCATTTTGTTGTGAGTCGCTTTGGTCAAACACGTTTGTGTGTGTTAAAATAATCAGTGGTACAGTTATTTAATTGCATTATACTCAATGTGTAGCACCTCAACTATAACATGATTCTTTATATTTTCTTTGCTTCACAGTTGTTTAACCATGGAATTAGTATATATATATATATATATATATATATATATATATATATATATATATATATATATATATGTTATGGAGGTGAAGATATATGTCAGTATTTATACCATATCAAAGTCAGTTTCATTGCTGAAGAATGATTTGACATAAAATGCCTTTCATTTTGCATATTGCAGTCAGTTAACATGAAAAAAAATATAATACTAGCTGATAATCAATAACTGCTGAGTAAATATTTTGTAACAAAGTGTGATAATGCATAATATACTAATAAAGCAAATACAGCAAGCATAGACATCACCCATATTTTATAATATTGAATTTGCCCTGTTGGACAATTTATATAAGTTGAAGTTGTATAATATTTAAGAAATGCCCTGTACTTGCCTACAAAAGCTATGACACAGTAATCCTCCCCATCACTATATACTTTTCTTATTGATCACAAAATATTTTGTCTGTGTATTACAACCAAACAAAGTAATGACAACAAAAATGCATATCATAACAAACCAAAAACATTTATACTACCTTGCACAGTTATGCTTCAGAAGATAAACTGTTACTTGTAACACCCCCAAAAAGGGAAACTTAATAATTTCCCCTTTGTTTATTAAATATAGCACAAGTAAGGTGTTACTAGGTGATGTGGCCACATTGACTAATGCTGATGTGATACCCTGACCTCATGTAAAAATGGGGGGGGAGGGTTGGTGATACTGATGATAATATCAGCTGCTACCACAGTACATGGCACAATTATTTATGACTGCTCTTCACTGTTCTCTTTAACTTAGCCTTAACAATAACTGTTTAGACTATTTACAAATTTACAAATTCTAACCACCAACTGCAGACATTGATACCTATCTATCATCACCTTATATCTCCTGACTCAGTGGCCTGCCCTGTTCACTGTCTATAGGAACCATCTATTTCCTTGGGTATAGCTTTTCAACCCAATACCTCTTCTTCTGCTTTCCCACTATGCTTTATTAATTCCATAAGCTTTTTCCTTGTTGGCCATTCATTATTTTTTCATCTCCCAGTTATTATCTTATCTACATAATAGAAACATGGGTTGGGAGGGTGGCCTAATGGTTAAGGTGTTTGCCTTACAAACACAAGGTGCAGGGTTTGAGTCTTACAAGGGATAATTGGCTAAGTTTAAAATGTCTTGCAAGGGCAGTTAGCTTAGTACTAATCTATGAACCTATTATCCAGATAGGCTATTTTATATTTCCCCCTCCCTCATTTTCCACACCCAAGGGTATTCATTTGTTTTCTTCTTCTTCCCACACACTTTCCAGACCAGCTCTTACATCTCTCCTTGAAAATGTCTTAGTGCAGGGCACACTGAGAAAATAAGTTTCTAGTCCCCAGTCTCCATCATATCACATCTTCAACAGGTTTGAAATATCTTATGTAATTTTTGCCAGTATATACAATATTTGTGCAGGCATTAATGCAAAGGTTCTAAACTTTTTTTTTTGCTCTTAGAGCCTTCCCTGGCATTTTATATATTGTCTCTCATTGTTTAGCAGATAAGTCCATATTTATCATCCTGCACCATTCCTTCCTAAATACATTCTGAACCTCCTTTCTTTCTTCTGTTAATATCTTATATAATTTTGAAAGAATATCCATTTCCTGTAAATACTATGAAAATCTGCTCACCATTTAATCAGGTTAAGCGAGCATTATTTTCTATATTACCCAATATAACATCTCTAATTGTCTCCTTATGGCAGATTATTCTAGAAACCCCCCTCTTTTATCTGATACCCTCCTCTCAATATTTTCCAATTCATTATTCCATTGCCTATTAGCAACTGGTACCAATATCTCACTGATGTATTTAGTGTTTTCCAATTATATCCTGGAGTTATACTTCTTTGCTTAACCAAGTTCCCCCTTTGGGTAGTAATTTTCCTTCTCCACCTTTTACAGGGCTTTAGTTAAAAAAATGCAACGTATTTCCTTAATCAATGTATCTAATACAGGTATCTAATATCTTTGCTTCCTTTCCACAAAAAGCTTCCAACAGATCTATCATCCCTAACATCTGATTTCTTTTTCCCCATGGCATTTTAATCCACATGAAGTTCTTGGGACTCTCTGGCATGCTTGCCAGGAATGCCAACTATATTGTATGAAAATATTGTTCTGTATTTGGTGCACTCTGTTCTCCCATCTTCAAATTACTCTCTCCCATCAAACTCTAGGTTTCTCTCCTTGCCAAACTAAATCCCTCGGACAGTGGCATAACTTGCACACTGTCTTCTTATCTGCAGGATGCCAATAAGACTGGCCCAGATAAAGTATACAAGGCACCACATGTAGGGCAGCACTTGTACTTGCTGATCTTTATGCAAGTTTACATAATTCCATATTTTATGTTACCATTTATTCTTTCCATAATTACCCAGCATGTTTTTGTCACACTGAATGCTCATAAGTGCTTGTTAGCCATAACGCCTATATATTTTAATGGGTCCTCCCCCCACCACCCAGGGTGCCTTTTATATATTGATATCAACAACCTTTGTTCTATCTTCATTTATTTTATAACCTGAGAATTCACCAAACTTCTGTAATATCTCCATCAATGAGGGTATATCCAACTCAGGTTTTGCTAAAGTTATTATAAAATCATCTGCATATAACACCACCTTTATTTTCACCCTCTCCCTCATCATATTTATATCCTTTAAAAGTAAATTGTTGAATCCATGCTGCCAGTGGCTCCAAGTGCACCACAAACAGGAGCACTGACAAAGGGTACCCCTGTCTCACTCTCCAAGATAGCATCAAAGGGTCCAATAGACCTCCTATAACCTTTAACCTGGAAGAAGCATATCCATAAAATTCCTTCAACATTATTATAAAGGGGAGAGCACGAACCACTCACTCTAATACAAGCTATAAATATCCCCAGGTCACGCTATCAAATGCTTTTCCAGCAACCAAAGATAGCATTGTTACTTTCTCTTTTCTTCAGAAATGCATCATGAACAATCATGCACTTCCTCATGATGCTGTCAAAAGGTCCATACCAACTGGCAGCAAAGGATGTAGCCTGCAAGCCAGAAGGGACCTTTATGTTTTATACAAACTATATGACCCTGAGCACTTTGGATATTTCCTTCCATTGAGGACCCCCTCTACTGTATTTGAAAACTATTGCCCAAACCTGAAATACTTTTTCCTTTTGCAGTTTCTATACTTCCATTAATATACCATCTGAGCCAGCCCGGTTATTTTCCTCAGTTTTGACTCTCTAAGGCCTTCCCAACCTTGTCTTCTAATAATCTCAGTTTTCTTGAAGACTGGCTGCTGTAAGAAGCCCATGAATGTTTTAGTCTTTGCAAAAACCTATCAGAGGGGTGATGTTTTGCCCTATAGTTTTATTGACAACAAAATATCAGTTATTTGGGGATAACAGATCTAGATAAAGTGTTACAGGGAGACAATTTTCTTATCAGAAATACAGATTCAAGTGAATTGAAAAAGAAAGCACATTCCTTAATTAACAACCTCACAACTGATCAGTATGCCACACAAAATAAATGGAGGAAAATGCCCAAACTCAAACTCAAACCAAACAAATATCTACTTGGGGACTGTAAAGAAAGATAAAGCCAATGAAGCTTTTTAAACACTAATGCCATTTATTAATGACAAGCCACGCTACATAAATCAACACACATAAACGCATTAACTGAATTCACCGTGTTTTCATCTTACACAAGAAAGACTTTATCAGATGCTTAACAAAACCAAATGTCATACCTAAATAACTTTTCCATTAATTTACATCCAATCACAGTGTTACATCAATACATTTCTTAGCAACACAATGCATATTCAATTATAATAAAATAACATAAATATGAAAAAAGCACACTGTGAAACAAACCATGCTACTACAAAAACTCTGCCATTTTCCATTAATAAAGGCCTTTAATTTAAAAAAATATAAAAACCTAATAAAACTTTTTTTTAAATAATGTATTTTCTGTCATCTGGGTTACACTGTTAGGAGCCTATTGTTTATTTAAAATGTTCAGACGCCCTCTAGTGGTGCATCATTAAACCCACCTGCTATACAATCCTTCATAAAATTATTTAAAATTGTTTAAAATTCCTTCCAGAACCATAATATATCAAATACAGAGAACCAAAAGCATTTCTTGTCCAAAGGAATTTAGCTAAGCAAAGGATTATTAAATAAATATACCAATGCTATAATTTAGCTGCTCTCATTTTAAGTAATGGTACTAATAAAATATTATCATTCAGGCCAGGGTATACATTAGCCTCGAATGTTACTTGCCATAATAATTCTTTATATTCTATACTGGTTTTGCAAGGCCCTCCCCTGGCATCTTTTAGAACTTCTTCAAGTACAAAGAATAAAAATGTTGCCTCTCTACATTCTTTGGTATGCTTATATAGAGCATCATTCTCATTTTTTGTAGAGATGTCATAATAATGTTCATATATTCTTTTCTTTAACATTCTTTCTGTCTTTTCTATGTAAAACGCTTCACAAATATCACATAGGGCTAAATATACTATGCCTTTTGTATTACAATTGGAATATGTTTTTCCTTTTATTTTCCTCTTCCTATGCTTAATATATATTGCCTCTTTGTTAATAACATATAAATGTTGTGTACATTATACAATACATTATTTAAAAAAAGTTTTATTAGGTTTTTATAATAGTTTTTAAAATTAAAGGCCTTTACTAAAGGAAAATGGCAATGTTTTTGAAGTAGCATGGTTTGTTTCACAGTGTGCTTTTTTCGTATTTATATTATTTTATTATAAGAGAATACGCATTGGGTTGCTAAGAAATTTATTGACGTAACACTGTGATTGGATGTAGCTTAATGGAAAGGTTATTTAGGTGTGACATTTGGTTTTGTTAAGCATCTGATGAAGTCCTTCTTGTATAAGACGAAAACCCGGTGAATTCAGTTAATGCGTTTATTTGTCTTAATTTATGTAGCATGACTTGTGTTTAATAGACAGTATTGGTGTTTATAAAGCTTCACTGGATTTATCCTTCTTTACAGTTCCAAAGTGGTTATTTATTTGATTAGTGTGTCAGTTAACACTGGATGGCACTATTGAATTCAATCTTGGTATTTCTTATATTTCTCCTCCATTCTTCCCTTCCTTCTTCTTAAACTTCTTTTAACAAAGAACTTGTTTAAGCCTGCCAGGAGTATTTCAAAAAATAAAATTTTTCTACTGGAGAACCTTAAACTCAACTGATGTTGGCCCGCCTGGGTAGAGCTCACGTAATGTAACAGCTTGCATTACCTTACCTTAGTGAAACTTAAAAGACCCAGTCAATCCTCAGTCAGAAAATGTTCCCTTCTTAATTCAACAGTCAATATATACTTCTGATGTATTTAAATATGTACCTTATCCATTATGTCTGTGAAATTTTGTCAGTTATCTCAGATTAATCATTTATGAAACCCAGGATTTGTACCAAATGCCATTACTGGAAGGTCAAATTCTTCCTCTAGTGTCTCATCTTGTCTAAATAACTGAGTTAACTGGGATCAACTCCTGTGGTAAAATGATACCTTGCTGGTCTTTTTGAGTAAAGTCTGTGCTATTCAGGAAAAATGCTCTTCTATTGAGAATGAGGAAGGTTAGAACTGTCAAATGTTCCTAGCTCATGAGTAGACGATAAGCCCAGCTAAAAGTTATGGACAGACTACTGAATGCTGGAAAAATAATCGTCAACCCTCCTGCCGTGTCAACTATCACCATCACGCTCAATTAAATGCCACTCTCCTACCTCCTTCAACAGTTATGCCTAACTGTTGTAGGTGTTCTCTCACACAGTCTACCCAACTGTTTGCTGGATGCTATAATTTCTCTCTTATTTTCTTTCTGTCTGTCCCAAATCATCTTCACCAGACTGTCTTCTGCTTTCCTGCCCATGTGCCCAAACCACCATAATCTATCATGTTTGCCCTTCTCTGCAATCGGCACTGCTTGAGCTTCTGCTCGGACATCCTCATTTCGACATGTGTCCCACAGTGTGCATCCTACCACCCATTTCTGGCACTTCATCTTCATTACCTCAAGCTTCCTCAACTGCTCTGACTTCACTGCCCAGGTTTCATTAACATACGGAAGTGCTGGTCAAACCATTGTTTTGTACATCTTCTTTTCAGCTTCTTTGCCATTCTTCTGTCATACACTAAACTTGACACTCTGTGCCAGTTGGCTGCAGCTCCTCTGATTCTAGCCTTAACATCATCATTCAAACTTCCCTTCTCCTCAACTACCCCTCCCAGTTACTTGAAACTGTTAACTTGTTCCACTATTTTCCGTTCTTTTTCAGTTCCCAGGTTCTTTTGATATCCCCACTTGCTGCCACTACAATGGTCTTATCTGTACTCAGTGTGCCTTCAGTTTTGCATTCCATTCCGTTAGCCTTTGCTGAAGTTCTTGATCAGAGTCGGCCCATAATGCCACCTCATCGGCATACAGCAATTTTGTTGATCCATCCCCTCTGATCTGTTTGTTAATGTAGTCCAACAGTATTAACAGTATTGTGCTCAGGGCTAAACCATTATGCACTCCCATGCCCACTAGAAACCGCTCTGTGAGTCCAAATACTATTTGTAGTGACTTATTGGGTCCTTGTACATAGCCTGCACTAAATCTATCAATGTTTATGGGTCTTTGAACCACCATGTACTGCTAAAATCAGCTTTCTTGCAACCATGTCACATACTTTCTCCAAGCCTAGGAGTGTCCGTTTGGATGTTTTTTCTCAACTATCTGTCTATCTGTAAAGAACATGTCAGTTGTGTTGCATCCTGAGCTGAATCTGAGCTGCGCATCTGCCATCTTCCTTTCTACTACTGTGTGTATCATTTATCAATCACCATCTCCAGAACTTTCAAGCAGATTGACAGGAGTTTGATACCCCTATATTGCCCATAGTTGTGAATGTCCCATTTATTCTTAACACTTGCACTAGAATGCTTATTCTACAGTCATCTGGGATATGCTTTTCATTCCAGACTACTGTGAGTACCCTCAGGAGCCATTTCTCCCCTACCTCACCCAGCATCTTGATCACATCTGTTGTGCCTCATCTGAGTCTGCTGCTTTCACTGACTTAATTTTCCTTTGTGAGTGCGGTCCTCCTTCTCTTTCACTGTAGACTGTATCTGGGCAGTATAGCATCTGTGGGGTACTCCTTCCATCTACATTTGATGTCCTGTGGACTGGTGAACAGATTGTTGCTGGCGTCCCTTATGAAGAGTGCCTGATGACTATCTTCTTTATCTTTCTGTCTTTCACTTGCAACTTGGTAGTTTTTTTGTATCATATACCAAGTAACGTTCCAGAACCTGGTACAGTGCATCTGATGCCTTGCTCTGTGTTACTGTAACTGCTCTCTTAACCTTTTTATTAGCCAACATCGTATTCCTTCTTAGCCTGGTCTAAGTTTTCTATGTCCCACTTTTCCCATCCTCCTCATTTTTTTATGACTTCCTGGACTTCAGCATTCCACCACCAGCTTTCCTTATGTATGATGTTTCCATACGGGGCTCTGCCGCATATCCTCATATCTATTCTTTAGTCCTCATGCATGCAGTTTTGAGGTGCTGCTATTCTTTTTTAACACCACCCATTTCCTCTTCCTCCTGAAGAGCAACAGCCTAGAATATTTTCTTGAACTCTTGTGCTTTCTCTCCAGTCAACTTCCAGATTTTTCAGCCTAATCTCTGTTTGCAGTGGTTTATGCCATGGGCTGACTGTTTCACTGGGGATGGTTTTGCAATCACCGATCCTACCTTAATGCTCTTACCTTACTAGGAAGAAGTCTATCTGAGCTGCATGTTGTCCACTCCTGTATGTGACCTTGTGATTCTCCTGCTGCTGAACCATGAGTTGGCCACCATCAAGCAATCTGTCATACAAAAGTCTAGAATGGCCTCACCTTCTTCATTCTTGTTACCCCACCCATGTGGACTCAAGCAGTCCTCATATCCTGTCTGTCTGATATGCGCATTTAAATCCCCCACCATCACCACCAACTCAAGTTGTCCTGCTTTATCTAGAAGGTCCTGAAACAGCTGCCGGAATGCATTTTTTTCCTTGCTATCATAACCCTGCTGTGAGGCATAGGCTGAGGAGTGTGATTGCCATGAGTTTCTCACTAATTCTGATGACATCCCTTACTGTTTTCTGAAGCCTCTCCCTCACCACAATTCCCACACAATTTTTAGCCTCTCCTCCTGCTGAGTAGTAGACTGGATCCCAAGCCAAGTGGCTTTAATGAACTGCCCTTCTATCTTGTCTCCTGGATACATAGGATGCCAAGTCTCCTTCTTAGCATCATGTCATCCACTTCCAAGCTGCGTCATGTCAGTCAGACTATACTGAGAGGAGCAATCCTTAGTTAAGTTTTGGCAGGTTGATTGGTTTTACATCCATCTTTTGCTCCATAGAGCTATCTCAGGTAACTCAACCTGGGCTTTATGATAGGCAAACACTGGCCAATAGGGGGCCCATTGATCCTCCCAACATTAGCATGGGTCCCTGATGTAGGCTGGATCCTCAACCCATTTATCACCAGTAAATAACTATGCCCATTTTTGACAACATTAGTCACTGCTCTCAAATCACCACCATTGAGTGGCCAGCCCTAACATGGTGCACACTCCGTGGTCAGAGTTCTCCTATATAGAGGATACTAAGCACCACTGCTGATGCCCAAAGCAGTTAGCCTGTACAACGCTTTCCCCATCTAGAGTGTGCACGGCTGCCCACAACTCTACTTTTGGGTGAGTATGAGATGGAAACACTCAATATGTTTTTGGGAGGTGAGACAAATCCTACAGAGACACAAGGAGAACAGGTAAACTCCACACAGGCATTGGCCAGAGGTTGGGTTCAAAACTTGAACCCTGTGCATGGAAGACAAAGACATTAATCCTTAATCCAACTGTGTCAGTTGTGTAGTGTATTTCACAATGAGGTATAAACCCAATGGACACAAGTGTTCCTTTTCAAGGGAAACCTGGGAGCATTGTTTGTTTAAGAAACTTGCTCATAGTTGCACAGTAGACAAATGAAGGTGAAAAAAATTAAATCTTAAGAAGTTTTGTAGGACTACAACCAAGGCTGTCATAACTCCAGTAACTTTAAAAATTAACTGGTCATCCATACCAGCCAAATTAAATCATTCTGGAATGGAATTAACTAAATTTCCTCATAATATATTGCACCCCCACCACATTCACCAATGGAATTATTATCTCTTTTGCTAAAGAATGTAGGTGATTTGTTCAGTACTCATGTTCCCTAATTTAATGATAACAGTCAAGCTCTGCAAAAAACATTAATCCAATTACTCATCCCGTATAATTTGGACTACTATTTTTGTTATCCAACTTCAATTTTAGTGATATCTTAGAACACTTCTAGAGGGTCCTTTTTAAAGTCAACTCATTTAGACTCATTGTTGTAGTTTCTCCCCTGGCAGCTTAACACAGTTATGAACATTGGTCATCTCTACCTACTACTTAACTTAATCTTGTTCCCAGGTTTTACTCTCCTGATCAGGATCAACAGCTCCCTGCTTACTGGTGATCCTGGTTTGCAAAAGGCTAGTCAGACAGCCACCATAGCTGCTCTAGGAGGTAGTGCTTGTCCTGTTGTGGTCTACTTCATTTATGTGCTGACATTATTTTTCAATGGGCTATACCAGCAATGAAGTGCAGCTTTTGAAAGCCCCAACACCATGGGCCCTTGGGCAACAATACCCCACAAGCTCACCCACTTGCAAAACCCAGCAGCTGATTCATAATTCCCTGTCTCTACCAGAACTAAATATAACCAGACTCCAATTGAACATTCCTCCAAACATTCCTGTGAAGAAACATATTTTTGGGAGTGTAATAAGTTTGCAGACTTTAAAAGTTCTCTGCAGACTACTCTGTCAGAAATTCTTATTGAGCAAATTGGTGTAACTTAGGACATTTTTTGAGCTGTGATTCAGAATTGGAATTGTCTAGACATAGTAAGAGCTTGTTGAGTTTAGTTTTGGTGGCTGCCAGAAAAGCAAGTATTAAAAAATGGAAATCAAAGTCTAAACCAACTTTACAAGAAGCAGTGAATATAGTAACAGAGATAAACAACTGGAAATGGGATCTTTAGAAAAGGACAGGAGCAAATTACATAGATAAAATGGGAATTGAGGGAGCGACACATGCAGGATAACATTTTGGAGGAAGAATGAGGTTTAAGGGAAGGCAGCAACTGAATAAATTATATGATGGTGGAATGACAATGACTACATAGAAGATTATGTTTGTAATATGTATATATATATATATATATATATATATATATATATATATATATATATATATAAAATGTTTGCAAATGAAAAATGTCAATATGTTTTGTTTTTCTTTATAGAAATGCATGATTGGCTATGTCATAAGTGATAAGTCAATAAAGATGTTTCCTGTTTAAAAAAAAATTAAAAAAAAAACACTTCCATGAAAAGAGGCGAATGGGCAAAGCCTCAGTCTCTTCCTTCTGCCAGCATCCAGCAAATTCCCATGTCACCTGGGTTGTAATCAGGGCTTCATCCCTCAATGCCAGTGATACTGATCCACATTCTAGATCTTATCAAATACAACAGGCAACATAACCCCAAATATACGAAAGTTTATTAAATCCTCTGGTAACCCGGCACTGCCCTCAAAGTTGTTTTTTGTGTGTTCCTTTTTTCAGTAGTTACTTATAACTTGGTAATAATGTTTTTTCTTACCTAGCACTTCTCATAGAAGTCATTCTAACTGAGATTAATATGTAGTCAAGATAAAAATGTATGTTCCCATCTCTGACATGCATCTGAATCATGCTGCAAACATGAGGGACCCACCAGCTGAAACACATGCAGCAATCTTGCTTGTATGCAAGAGAATATGCGGAGATGTTTTCAACCAACCATTCAAAAATTTCTGAATTTTTTGGCATACCTCAACAATTCAGTCCACAACTCCAGATTTCATCACTGAGTTCTGCCATTAGTTTAACCCCAGCTGTGTCTCATTATTTTGTGCACTACATTGCCCCTTAATTCCTCTAGTGTTCTAACTGTCCTTTTCACTAACCCTTCTGTCATCAGTAGAACAGTCCTTGTCATTTGTAGTCATGTCATTTATGCATATTTAGGTACAGCGCTTTAATACAGTATTACAGCTATTCTCATATATTAGGAAAACATCATCCTAAGGAATAAAATAAAAGCTGCTTTATCAAACCATTCACTGTACTTTCTGAATGGTTCACGGACTGTAGTCTTACAGTAGTAAATGATCTTCATATGCTAATTAAACCATAGCATCAACCAAAGATCTCACAATTTATTTTGCCCACCAAGCACATACATCCATTGTCCCTGCTCATTTAATCTGGTAATTAAAGATCATTTACTAAAAACTGACATAACACAATATATCCAGCAAAGGGCAATAGTGCTTTAATAAATCATATCATGAATGGCTGTAGTCCTGTCTAGTTTTTATAAACAACTTTTAAAACTACTATACGTGTTTGTATCATACTCAATGATGGTAATATAAGATCCAAACAGTCCTCTAGGAAATTCATTCTATGTTCTCTCCATTTTTAACTTATATTTCTCCACCTTCAATCTATATAGCACACCCAACATGGCTCATCAGTCAATCCTAGATAAAATTATGAATATACTACTGCATACTTCACAGATATTTAAAATGTCACCATATTGTCAAAGGGATATATTGACTTAAATATGTATGATCTCAGTATGCAAGCCAATGTGTCTAATGAATAAAGAACTCCAAACTGTTTTGGACTTGTATATAGTACTTGTGGTGTTGGACATTCATGCTGACTTAAGCAAAAATGTAACTAGCAAATTCTTTTTTTTCATGCAGTTAGCAATCATTAATTATTTACTTGAATAAGTCAAATGTTTATTGACTGATACCTATGTCCTTCCACAGAGAAAAGTAGTAGGGCTTACCACTCTGAACATGAAGTTTTTATAAGACCTCTTAAGTGCATGAAACCATCTCATCTCTGTATTTCAAAATGTACTATATATTGCTATTTATAAAATTGTTACATAGATTTGGTTTGTAAAGCTTCTTGCACTTAAAGGTTTTTTGTATATAGTGCATACCTCTCAACTGCCCAGATTTTTCCAGAATGTCCAGATTTTTGCCTCATATTTTTTGTCTTTTCTGCATAAAATTTGCAGTTTTCTGACAAATTAGCAAGGATTAAAGTCACTAAATAATGACATACACTTGAGTTTCAGACTTTATATCCTTCATGAAATACATGTTAACACAAATACTATTATTCTAGCACCTTTCTAAGTTTATAAGATCAATATTTCAAATGTGTCACAAATGTGTCACTATTTTTAGGCCTTTGTCCCGCATTACTTTAGCCTTTCTCCAGATTTCTTGCACTAAGAGGTTGAGAGGTAGGATATAGTAGATGTCCCGGTGATTTAGTAATTTTACTTAGATATTTCTTGAAGGAACATCTTGTGGGGTGTCATAAGGAATGATGAGCTCTTTCGATCATATAGTCAGCATTACAAGGAGAAAGGATGATTATTTATTTAAATATGTTCCATACTATCATAATAAGAAAGCCATTTTCAGTTTCTTCTGTAACTCTCTTAAATTTTATATTATTTCAGCAAGAACATGCCTCTACATCTTTGATTTATTTTTATGTCCCTTTTTTATGCAGGTTGTAGTATTTTTTTATATATCCCTCACTTTGTTCTCCTTGTCTGATATGCAGCTTTACACTTTGTTCTTTCTTTCAGTTGCTCTTATAGTTAACTTGGATCGTTTTTAACATCTGACATTTTTTTATTGAATTTTGGTGACTGATGTCTTTATTGGGTTAATTTTTTGAGGTCTTTCAAGAGTATTTTTCCATCGTATCACATAAAGACTTCAGCTGTGTTATGCATATAGAAATTTACTTGTGTGAATGGCATTTTTCATATATAGTATTTAGAATGTTAAAACTTGATTTTATGTGGAGAATATCCAGGATATGTCTAGCAGGATGTTGTTAGGTATATCTTTGTCTAATAGTCCATGTAGAACTATTATGCATAAAAGTTTCAGTGCAAAAACTAAAATAACTATCACCCTATTAGCCTGACGAGCCTGGTCTGTAAGGCCATGGAACTCAAAGACATTGGTAACCTCCGAACTCTGGACCCCACCCAGTTCGGGTTTGTGAAAGGCAGATCATGCCTCCTGAACCTGATTGACTTCTTTGAGGCAGTCACCAAAGCTGTAGACGAGGGTGAGGTGGTTCACACAGCTTATCTTGACTTCGCCAAGGCTTTCGACATCATCCCCGATTCTAGAATTATAGCTAAACTCACTAAACTAGGTATAAATCCCTATGTCACAAGATGGGTTGCCAATTGGCTCACTGACAGAACCCACACTACTATAAAAGTTGCAGACTCCAAATCTGACTTCAAACCAGTGACAAGTGGAGTACCACAGGGTTCAGTCGTGGGACCTCTCCTATCTGGTATCTACTTCTCTGAAGTACAGGCTAACACAGAAGGCCTTTGGCTAATGAAGTTCGCAGATGACTGCAAACTAGGAGCCATAGTTGAGTCCCCAAATGATGTGGACATCCTACAGAAGGGCCTCACTGAGACAGATGCCTGGTGTCAGAGCGATGGCCTCAAGCTCAATGCCAAAAAGTGCATTGTCATCCCCTTTGGTAAAAACTCTGTACCCATGAGCTACTACATAGGCGTCAGTCTACTTAACACCGAATGTGTGATAACAGACCTAGGGACCCAGGTGGACAGTAGTCTTTCCTTTGATAATCGCATCACCACAGTAGTCAGGAAATCCTGCTACTTGGCACACCTCATCACAAAAGGGTTCTCATCTAGAAAAAAAGATGCCAGTGTTCCCCTCTACTCGACACTCATTAGACCCATTATAGAGTACAACACCTCTTTTAGAATGTACCTCACAAGACATCTGCAGCAGCTGGAAAGGCCACAGAAGTACCTCACAAAAAGCATTACTGGCCTCAAATAGATTCCCTACACTGACTGTCTCAAAAAACACCAGCTTTACTCCATAGCATATCGCCTACTCTGAGGTGATCTCTGCCTAACATATAAAGCTATGTCAAAGCCAGAGTTGTTGGACATGCTACACCTAAAGAAATCCCAATGCCTCTGAGCTACATGCTTTAGAGACCTAAACCTTGTCACCACAATAGACAGGACATGCTGGAGGGATAGATTCCTGTTCCAGAGACTTCCCATACTCTGGAACAAGCTACCCATCTATGTCAAGCAAAGTTCCTCATTAGTACTCTTCAAGAAAAATCTTGATAAGTGGATGGGAAATAGGAAATACACCCCGGGGATCACTTCGGTGGCTCTGCTCAACAGGGACACAGGAAAATAACTTACTTGGGTGGCATAAGCCAGGGAACCTTGTTGGCTAGGCTTACTTAGGCCCTTGGGCCGATAGCTTTGTACCTACCTATGAACCTATAATTTTGCCCTCACTGAAGTAGCATGCAATCTGATTCATGTCTAGATAAAATTACTTGAAAAGTCATAATTTAAAATGTTGGAAGTGCATATAATTAAAGCTGGTCTTTGATTTTCTGTGGCCCAAACATCCAAACTTAAACAGGGTATAGAAATAGCCCTGTATGTTACAGGGCTGCTGAAAACACGATTACTATCTCAAAGTCTAATGATATAGATATGGAGTTGGGTTATTTAGTGGATGCAGCTGGTAAACAGAAAGGGGGGTTTGCTTGTTTACAAGCAGCCACCTGTTTCTCAAGATCAAGAGACAAATAATGGACTCAGGCTTTTGCTTGTCCCTGCCAGAGAATGTGAGAACAGAAGTGAAAGGATATATCTTCAAGCAGCAGAGATGAATACAGATTTTTAATAAAAGTTACTTATCGTATGTGCTTCACATAAGAAAACTAGTCAGTGTGAAATAATTAAGAGATTTTTTTGATCATTTTCAGAAATCCAGTGGAAGAGGTATGGTATACTTCTTACTGCAGTTGACAGCAGACCTTCAAAATGCAGCATTGCAAAGGATCCGGGTTCCTGCTTAAACTCTGAGAACTCTAAGTTTAGTACTCAGAATAGCAAGACAAAGTGTAAATCCCTTGAGTGAGACTGTGGTATCTCAAAGTTTAATATGAAGTGGTAAGTTTGCCAGAGTGTATTTTACACTGAGTTTCAAAATTCACTGTTTAATTTGTGCAATTACACTTTTTTGCACCTGTAAAACTATCAGTTGCAGGTTTCAGACTTACTATAGGAGCCTGAGAGCTAATCATGCCATTATTAAAAAGGATGAAGTAAGGAAAGCCATCAAAATCAATTGTGGCATGTTTTTTTTTTCAATTATGAGGGATAAAAGGGTTTCCTTGCAACATACAAAATGGATCCATTGGATTTCAAGGGCAGAAAAAATTAGGATAATTAATGATTAGCTGCCTATTAAAATAAATAAATAAATGAATACAAAAATAAAAATATCTATCAAGTATGCATTGTACTATCTGGCCACAATGCATGTTGTGTATTAAAGATTCACAGGTGATTATTAGGTTAGCAACCTCCATGGGGGATAAGTTTTGGTACACTAGGGCTATTTTAAGGAGTATATATAGGCTCCTCTGTCTATTAGAGACACAGGTATGAGACTGGGGTAAATTTACAATTCCCCCATCCAGTGGTCCAAGTTACACTTGAATTTGATTAGAGAAGAACTCTGTTCCACATGAACGGAAAGCCTGTTCCAGAAAACAGGAAGTTTTTGAGACATATGCCTGTCCCTTCAACATGTCATATTTATGTTGCAGATGAGGTTTATGTTGCTAGACTGGGTAATTCAGAAACTATTTTGCAGATCTGGAACAGGTCCATCAGAGTAGGGAAGAAGTGAATTCTGAAGATCCCACAAAGGCAGTTAAGAGCCTATAGAAATTTGTACAGTTAGATCAACAATGATTGGACACCTGATATCATAGCTTTACCTTAAAACATATATCATCTTCATGACAGAATAGCTAAATGAAATGGCAGAGGCTAAAAAATCAAAGGGACCACAATGCCATCACTAATTACATGACTGTGGCATATGAGGAGCTAAGCTTCCCATTCCAGAAGTGAATAAGCATTACTATTTGGATAGTGAATAAGTAAATGACTTTCAAACTGTGCTCCATTATACTTTAAGCTGTAACTGTAAGTATGGTTTTCCACATTCGAGAAACAATTATAATTACTCGCGTACATTCCAAGTCCACCCTAATACACACACACACATGTGCACACACACACACACACACACACACGCACGCACGCACGCACGCACACACACACACACACACACACACACACACTTGCACGTTATTGTTTTACAAACATTATTGTCCATTTGTCTGAAGTGGTTGTAAGTATAAAAGGACAACTATTCTGTGAACTATAGTGTCAACTAATGAAATGTAGGCAACAGGTTTACTCACTATGTAAAATCTCTTGGTTTTACATACATGCATAGTTTAGTTTAACAATTATGAAAATGACAGTTGCCTAGCACTGGCATAAATCCTCATGAAATGCTGCTGCGAAGCAATTTTTTTTTTTTTGTATTTTAAAATGTACAGTCCAATCTGCTATTTCAGATGTCACCTGAAAATAGGCCACATGCCTAGTGGGAATAACCCAGTTAACAAATCATACATATATACCTATGTGTATATATAAATAAGCGTGATAAAATTTTTGTTTACCCCACTGAGAGATGCTCTCCTTTGTTACGCTCCTATTTTCACAATCTACCCATAAAAAAAAAAAAAAATATATATATATATATATATATATATATATATATATATATATATATATATATATATATATATATATATATGGATTTAGGACGTTTGATCAAATGATCAAACGTCTGAATCCATAACCACCGAACACATGAAAGCGCTTTAACTGAAAAAGTGCTTTCATTAAAGCATGTCAATAATAATAAAAAAAATTAAAAAAAAAAAAAAAGTTTTTGCAGTTTTTGCACACACCACCCCTACTTTTCCCTTCTCTTCTGAGAGACCGCACTACTGTGGGGAAAAGGAAAGGGAAGTCCCGCACAGCAAGTACATGATACACTTACTGCGAAAGTGTTTGGATTCTGTATGATTGAGATCAAACATCCTGGCTCCATATATATATATATATATATATATATATATATATATATAGATATATATATATATATATATATATATGTATATATATATATATATATATATATACCGGGTTAGTCCCACTAGGCTAGTAGCCTCTTTTCAGTGGAGATCTGCGGTGGTATTTGGTTTTCTAGCCTATGGCTAAGTACTCTAAGAGGTCACAGAAAGAAGACATATGTTTATTGTTAACTTTGTTGTTTCATGTTAAATATTTCATTTTTTTTTTAAGTATGTGTTTGGATTTTGGTATGATTTACAAGAGTGAATACACAGTTTACATTAAAAATTTGTATCACGTTTATAAAATGTGCATGTCAGGTGATGTGCTGAAGGGAGGCCGAACACTTCAGAAATTTGTCTATGCAGTTTCTGGTGTTATGTAGATTTTTTTGAACGCAAACCATGTCGGTAGAATTTCTTCTTTAGATTGAATATGCTTTTAAAATATGATCAATTTTACATATATATATATATATATATATATATATATATATATATATATATATATAAAACATTCCAAACAGAACTATTTGTATGTCAAATTTTCTTAATCTGACATCATCTATATTAAGGAAACTTGTTTTTCAAACTTAGAACATTAAGTTCTGCAGGATATGCTTGTTATAAACCCTTATCTTCTACTTCAAGCAAACAGAAAGAAATAATACATTACAAAAAGTAGCTATGAATGAAGTGCAACTCAATATGTTTCCCAGGTGATCAAGCTTTGATTTTTGCCACAGGGAAACTCAGAATTCCCAGGATGTTAAAACAAGCATGGATCCTAAATTCCCAAGATGTTAAAACAAATATGGATCCTAAGCATTCTTCACAGTTAGCTACTAGACCTAGTACTGTTCTAGCTGATTTGCTACCCAGTACTTTTGAACTGTGGTGGTCCAGGATAGGATCAAGCCAGGGAAATTAAGAGGGGTCTATATTATATCCTTGAAGAGGTGTTCCATTGAATGCCTCTTCATCGACCCTAAAACTGCGAAACCACAAAACGGCAAACATTCACAACAGTGATTTCTTTCCCTGGGAAAATAAATTGCTTGACCTAAAAGACAAAAATCCATCACTACAAGCATTACAAAGTGGGGGGCTTCACCCACCATCCCCCAATATGGGGGGCTGTGTCCCCCACACCCCCCTAACTAAATATACAAACTCAGATATCGCACTACAGTGGGGAAAACAGCAAATTGACAAACATGGCCAAGCGATTTCTTTCCCAGCGAAAGAAATTGCTGATGTGAACGTTCACTGTTTTATGATTTTGCAGTTTAAGGATCGATGAAGAGGTGTTTGATGGAACACCTCTTCGAGGATATAACATAGAGCCAATTTACAGTACCTGTATATACAAATTCTTCAACAGTTCATAACATTTAGTCTTGAACAGATTAACTATCTATTGCTCTGAATCTTAAAATGATAAGCACTGATTTAACACTGAAGTAGTTACTAAACCAAAACAAATCCAAGGCTGAAGGTCATGAGCAGCAACTGTTTTATTTAGTAAAACTACTTAAAACTAAAACAAAAAAATACATATATATTAAGCTCTTTCATCCCTTATAGGAACTTCATTAGATCAGAATATAAAACAGTTAAGATACAAAACTTTTATCCACACATCCATGAACAATGACAAAAATTCCATTTAGTGTTTCAAGAGGGAGTGTCTCCAACCATTTTTTGGCAAAGTAGCGTCACATTGCCATCTAGTGGTTGGAAGATTTAAGTGCACTTCATCCTGAGGGTGTATTCTTGCAAGCCAGCTAAAAAACTGTAAACTTTTTGCATCAAACAGACTATCTTTTTATATATATTAGTTTCTGTAAAGAATCTTAGATAAAAAAATAATATAAATAAAAATCAAATCACATTAAAATGAGAAGTTAAAATCATATACATAAAAATCACTTCAAAAAAATGTAGTACCTAAAAGTAACTGAACATTTCATACATGCAATGAGATTGCAAAAAATATTAAAACCAATTATAACAGGCAATAGGGGCATTCAGTTAAAGAGTATATAAAGTGGATGTCATACATCATTTCCTTGAAGGGACTTGAATAGAAGGAAAAATATGTATTAAGTATAAAGTTTACATAAATAGTTTGGTACTTAAAGTGCAAACCCGTACCAAAGAGATCAGAGGTATTAATGTACCATTCGCCCCACCTCTGTTTCCTTACCTAGTCAATGCTTTAAATTTCAACAGGGGTACAATGGAACAAGACTCGTTAAGTCCAGGCCAACCACAGGCATTCAAAGTTAGTTGCTAATATAATTCCCTTAGTTCCAATAACTTTACCCATGGACCTCACCTCATTCCCTCCTTTAATCCTTATATAACTAGAAACTTAAATATGTGACTTTCATTGACCAAAATATGTCTTACCAAGGTATTGTTGGGGTTCTTTTTGTTGATGTTATACTGGTGTTCGTAAATTCCTTCCTTCAATCTACTCTCAGTTTTACCTATGTAAAAACATGGGCACTGTTGGCATAATGCTGCATAGACCACCCTCCTGGAATTACAGTCAAAATTTGTCCTAAACTTTGAATTCATTGCCTATGATAACAAACATGTCACACATTAGAATGAATTTACATAGGGAACAGAGCCCACATTTCTTCATACGGCATACCGGGTGCATGTTTTCTTTAGGTATGTGTTCCAAAATTTCTTTCAGGTTCCTATCTCTTCTAAATGTAAAACTGGGTTTGTGTCCTAACTTCTCTCTCAAAGTGGGATTTTCAAGTAACCGCCCAGTTTTTTTCAGTAACCTGTTTAAGTGTTCTGTGCTCCATGTTAAAGGTATTTATGAAATTCATGGAGTAATGAGGTCTGATCAAATCCCCAGTTACTTTCTCCTCCACCTCAGCTCCTATATTTTGTATTATGAAATTCGTTGACCCTCCTAAGATGGGTTTATATCATCCGGTATATCTTTTTCTCATAACCTCTAACTTAAGTTCCTCTAGCAGTCCGTCAGGGTAACCTCTCTTATGAAACATATCCAGTAAAACTTCACATTCATTGTTTAAGTCCTTATTTATGGTAACCATTCTAGCAGCTGTAACCAGTTGCCCTTTCACCACAGGTTTCTTCTGATGGAAGAGGTGGTATCTATCGAAATGGAGAACTTAGTCTGAATAAGTGAGGTTTCTAAAAATCATAGTTATAAATCTGTGGTTATTCCTGTCCTTACCAAGGAAGACATCCAGGTAAGATATTTTCTCACTATTCTATTCATACGTAAATTTCAAAAAGGTACTAGTGTTGTTGATTTGTGTTAAAAATGCCTAAATCCCTTCAACCCCACCCCTCCATAAAATAAAAATGTAATCCACGTAACATATGCAAATCTTAAGTCTGTCTTTGTACTCTGGATGATCTAAAATGTATGGCTACTCCCATTGGGCTATCACTGTATTAGCGAACATTCCACCACAAGGGGAACCCATAGCTACCCCGGTTTTCTGACGATAAAAATCACAGTTGAAAAGCAAAAATCTGTTGTTCAACATCAGATCTAACAGATCCTCACATAGGTTGATGTCATGCTGTGGGACCTCATTTCTGTGTAAATAACCAACCCCCATACTAATTCCTTCATCCTGGGGAATAACACTGTATAAATCCCTTACATCAGTTGTTAAAAATATGTCATCACCCTCAAAATGTATTCCCTCTATGGTGGCGAAAAAGACCATGAGTCTTTACAAATGTGTTTTTCACTGTGTAGGTGCACTTTTAGTTTTTCAGGAATAAATTTTATGCCAGGGTATGTGATGGGATTATGTCCTTCAACTATAGGGTGCATTGGTGGGGGTCTGATACACCTTTGTGTATCTTTCGGATACCAAATAACATGGGGAATATGGGGGATGGCATGTGTAAATAGTTGAAAAGATTCACATCGATTCTCCTTTCAAATAAATCATCAAGTGCCTTTGAGATGTTTTGATAGCTGCAATTTAGTTCATTTTTTGAAATCTCTTGATAGGTGTCAGTATCTAACATTCTTTCTATCCTTTCATTGTACTGGTGGATATCCATCACAACAATTCCCCCACCCTTGTCAGGTTTCATTATACAAACCTTTTGCTGTTTAAGGAATCTTAGGTTACTTTACTCTTCCACACTCAAATTACTCTTACCATTACGTTGCCTCATAAAAGCATTCCTTATATCGAGTTGACAGACTTTCTCATATAACCCTAAAATAGGGTGTAGTGGCAGGTTAAAGGTGCTAGGTATGTAAAGTTATCAGGCCTGTCATTGTTCTCCCCCAGCATGATTCTAAAATTGAGTTTCCTTAGGTAGAGTTTCAAGTCCATTAAAGAGTTTGCTAAGTGTGCCCTCTTTGCAAGTACAAAGTTTAAACCCTTACTAAGAAAGTCAGCAATATCTGTATCAATTGTGGAATCAGAGAAATTGTAAATAATATTTCCTGTTTTCTGACCACACCAATTTAATCATTGTTGTTTGCCTGAATAACAAGATGGTACTATGCACATGGATATTTCAAGTTTTTTTTTTTTTTCATAAAATGACTGACCTTTCTCACATTGATTAAGGAACAAACGTCTTCTTTTGAGGATATATATCATTTACATCTCACCAATCCACTGCAAATGGATGCCTTGAAGGGCTATATTCAGAATTAGCTTAGGTCATAAAATAAAAGATTAGAGAAAGACTGAATAACAGAACATGAGGGCATACCAGAAGAAATTACTCATTCATGCCCTTTGAGCCAGGCAATATATACAAAAATATCACCAATCATTAAAAATATGAGTTCAAAAATATTAGACCTCAGAGCAGCTGTAGAAGATTTTTATAGGTTTAGCATACAGTGCATTCAACAACTGTACATCAAGGAATATGGTATATGGTCAGGAGAGAAAAACAACCTAAGTCACAATTCAACTTTCTGTTAGTTTCCAATAACTGGGAAATTACACTTTACCACAGCTCAGATTTTACTCAGTATGTCAACAGTTCCTTTTATTCTCATGTGAAGGACTTCCCTGAAGAACCATTGATAATGGTGCGGAAAAATCACCTTGTCACTACTGACTCCTACATAACATACACTTTTTAAAAGTCCCTTTTCAAAGAAAGAGTTGATTCCAGTACTAAAATATAAAAATTGAAAATTCAGTGGACTCTGACAGCATTCCTAAGTATTTTTATAAGCATCTATAAGGGTAGCCTTTAACATTACTGCATAAATAGAATCTGAGCTGACAATGAACATCCATCAAATGCAGCATATATTCTCCTTTGTTGGAAAATTTTGGAATGAAAAATAGAAAGTTTGATAGACTGATTTATAGCCATTTCTGAAGCCACCTTTGGTAAAAATGAAGTATTACAAAGTAGGGACACCCTGTCTGTGAAAGACCAGGTATGGTGGCTGTGGAGAGAAAGCCTGGAGTTCTATACCCATCTGGCTGATATGATTGGAACCAGAAAAATTGTTTTCTAAGAGAAAAACTTTAAGTCCACCTTGGCAGTTGGTTCAAATGGGGGTTGAGTCAGAGCTTGAAGAAGCATCATTAAATACCATGGAGGGGTACTAGGACGTCACAGTAAAAAGGTACCTTTGAGAAAGACTTTACATAATCTTGATGATTGATACCAGGGATGAATGATTATTTCCCATGTGAAATTTTCAGATAGCTGCAAGTTGGTCCTTTACCGTAGAATAACTAGCTCCTCTGTTAAACATGGAAGCATGAATATTAAGGATAGCTGGAACAAGTGCTGAAAAATGGGTTCACCTGTCTCTGAAAAGCCCAAACGGAGACTTTTTTCCATTTGCTCTTATAAACCTTCCTAGTAGAATCCTTCTGTGAGGATATCAGGATGTGTCAAACTGGGGAAGAAAGCCTGTACTGTCTTGCCATCACTTGAAGTGGAGAAACCATCTGGCTAATTTTAGGGTCTGAATGTCCAGATGAGTAATCCCTGATGGATGAGACTGGAGATCCGTGGTATACTAGATAAGGTCACAGGAAGGGGGACCATACTTATCGGGGTCAGAATAGGGCAATGAGGATTACTTTGCTCTTCCGGTGAAATGCTTTCTGAAGAAACTTGGTCATGAGAGGAGTAGGAGGAGTAGGAAAAATGCATAAATGAACCCATGTGGCCAATCATGAATCAGAGAGTCTGTCGGTGACTCCCCCTATGGGAGATCAGGGTCAAGTACCTTCTGCACTTGCAGTTGAGAGGAGAAGTGAAAAGTACGGCTGCACCCGTCGATGAAAACTCATTTCTGCCACAATAGGATTGACAGATCACTTGTAAGGGAGTAAGATGGACCTGCTCAGTTTGTCTGCTAGCACACTGGACTTCCCAGAGATAAGTGTTACCAAAGGAAAGCAGCTGGAAGAGACTGACCATTTCCACACTGTCAAACCCGCTAGACATAAGAGGAAGAATCATTTTCCCACTGCTTGTTGATGTACCAGACTAACAACATAATGTCTGTCTGAATAGCAACCATCCCTGGAGGGAGAGCATCTTGAAATGCCTGTAGCACTAAAGGACTGCCCTCATTTCCAGGACATTTATGTGAAACATGACCTACAAATTAGACTGAGTGCCTTAGACTGTCCTTTCCAAGTAATGCCTCCCCACCCTAGTTGGGAGGTGTCCGTAGTCACTGTGGCTGGTGGTGCTGGAAGGATAAAAGGGCAGCCCTGAGAAACTTCTTTTGCAGTGATCCACCAGGCTATGCATTCCCTGTAAATCTTTGTAATCCTTATTGGTGCAGACAAGAGGTGTCATCTTATTGAATATTGCACTGCAAGCATCCATTGCAGTACCATCATGTAATACCTTGCTAAAGGTACTAGAGTTATGGAAGTTGCCATAGATCCAAGGCGTTGCAATACCAACCTTGCTGGTGGAGAGGGAAGAGACAGAATGTGGGATGCTTGACTCTGTAAAATGTTTAACCTTGTCTGTGGTAAACCTGCAATCTGTGCCACCATTTCCAGACAAGCATCAATTAATTCAAGGACGTAAGAGGGGAAGAGCTGTGACTCTCACATAGCTCACTGTGATGTCCAGTTGAGGAGATAGTTGGAGAAAGTCATCCCTGTCTTGAATCAATAGATGCTTGGTGGGAGCAGAGAGGAGCTATTCATTCAGATATGGAAAGAACCTGAAACCTAGCAGTCTAAACTGAGCTGTGATTACTTCCAAACACTTGGTGAACACCTTGGGGGCTGTGGTGAGGCCAAGGGGCAGATCCCTGAACTGGTAGTAACCTGCTCCAAGCCAGAAGTGTAGGTATCCCATGGATCATCTGTCAATTTTTGATGTGATCGTATGCATCCTGAAGATCTAATGAGTACATCCAATTGTCCTTGCACAACAGCAGCAGAATGGACTGAACCATGACCATTCAGAACTTCAAGCATTTGATAAAATGATTAAAATTTCTGAGATCCAGGAAAATAACCTTGAGTAAGTACCAAATCCTTACTGGTCTGAGGGGGCCAGTTGGATTATTCTTTTTGCCAGCAGTTTTTCTATTTCCGTACCTGCTACTTTCCTCTGACTGGCTGGAACATTGGACATTTGTGTGGGCTAACTGGGGTGCTGAAGGGAAAAGGGTATGTAGTAACCTCTGGATATGATCATCTGTAGCCAGATATCTTTGGTGATGGCTACCCAAGCTTTTGGGTGTAGAGATAAGTGCCCCCTGACTGTCTCTACAGTGTAGCCGTTGGATAACCTTTCAGGATGGTGGGTAAGGCTTCACAAAGGGAGGATCTCTGAAGCCCTGGTGTTGTGGGCCTCCTCTGCCTTGTGGGCAACATCTACTGATAGAGTTCTGGGAAGATCATTGTGACTTACAGAACCACATCTATCTTCTCCCTCTGTGGTTCAGTGAAAAAGTTCTTTGAGCAGTAAAGAAGCATATCCCTACTAAAGGTTATGTCTTCCCATCCTGTTCACTCCTAGATTGGGTTTCTTTCATCTTGCAGCCAAATAAAATGGATACATCAAATAGAACACTGGTAAATGATGACTAGAAAGGCTCCACAAAGTCACAAATGAACATCCAGGCATGCCATCTAATGTCATTTTCTGAACACACAGCTCTCAAAATTCTCACCAAGACATGTGAAATCAACCTCATAGAGGAATTTGAAAGGGACCAGAGGGTGACCAGTTTCAAAGAAATGGTCTTCTTTTCCTCTGCAGACATGAACCCTGAGAGAGTATTGAAAATCTCCTTGATCAAGTCAGTCTGAAATCTTGTAACATGTGCCAAGTAGTTCAGCAACCTGAGGGTAAAGGTCACTGATGCATAAACACACTTCCCAAATCTGCCCAATGCTCTGAACTCTCTGTTTGGGAGATGGACAGCAGAACTCTGCTCAGGAGGTTCTTTAATGGTAATGACTGCTACCACCATAACATCCACTGGGGGACCATTGCTCCAATGGGCCCGATCCTTTAGCTCAAGGTACTTATCTGACCCCTAATGGATAGACTCTGTGACATCTGAATCCTTCCAAGCCTGGCAGGAGATGAGGCCCACCATCTCATTTGCTGGTGGGAATACAAAGAATGTAGCTGATACAGCTCTGAAAACCACGAGAAAGAGTGACTCCTCCTGGGAGGAGGAGTCGGAAGACCAACTACCTTTCTACCTCAAAGGTTTGAATATTTCACTGAATGAGGCATCCTAAAGTGGTGATCTGGAGAACTCCTCCCCTTCATCAAAGTCAGTGTCTTCTGTCAGGGATTCCTATGGGGAATGTACTGCCTCCTTTTGTACATACACTTCCAAGTGGACTTCCTGGAGAGATGCTCCGGGGAGGACTCAGAAGTGTGAACTGACTCCTAGATGAGTTATAACAACACTCTCACCTCCACAAAATCCCAAAACTACAACAGGATACCAAATGTTATTCTTATAAAGGAAAGAAAGCATGTACTAAAAAAAGCAATTTATTCTTCTAGTGCCTCAGTGCAACCACCTTCATGGAATAAAAAAGCTACAAAAAGACACTCCTTATATATATTACATTGCTAATCACATCACATCAATTAATTAAACAATCAACTTTTAAAGCAAACACTTCCAATTCATTTCATTGTTTAAACCTTTATGAATCAATGTATTATACTTTAAAATATAAATACTTTCTTTGTACAATAATCTTTGTTTCAGTAACTCATCTGTACCATCCATGCATTCAATGTGTTCTAAAATTGTACACTGTAATAAATCAGCATTACTTTCATGAAATGCTTTAAAATGCATAGCAATAATTTTCTCTTCTCTGCAATTTTTTATGTCTCTTAAATGTTCCATAAACCTTATTCAGAACTCTATAATATAGGTGACAATGGCATTTCAGAGCATATATAACTCGCTTGCTTTTACAAGAGAATGTACCTCTAGATTCAAATCTTATACCATTTATTCTATGAAAAGTAGTTACAGTGTGGGTGCATATATTGCACCTACCACATTTCACCATACCCTTCGTAGATGGGGCCTTAACTGGTCCCAAGGCTGACATGGTAAACATACCATGAACAGCCATGTCTCTAAGATTTCTACCCCTGGTATAAGAAAAGGAAGGCTTATGTGGAAAGATGCTAGCCAAAAATTTGTCCTGTATTAAATTATTTCCAATAATGTTCTATTATTTTTTTTATTCCCCCACTTTTAATGTTATAACCTGTTACAAAATATATAGCATCTACAGTTTTATTCTCTCCTTTGTTAACCTCAGTCAAAAAAGTTGATCTTGTTCTCCCCATGCTATTTCTTAACCCTTCTATTTCATTCCAAACCCTACCTTGAGCTTGCTGTATATCACCAATGTTGTTATAGCCTCTTGCCATAAACATCTTAATGGCCTCATTCATCTCGTGTCAGTAAAGTTTTATCATTACACAGCTGAGAAATGCGTAACATCTCACCATATGGTAAAGCCTTTAAAACATGAGCTGGATGGCAGCTGGTAGCCCACAGATATTGGCTTCCGTCTATAAATTTTTTGTGTATATTTGTAACAATTTTTCCATCACTATTTCCTTCTAATATGAGATCTAAATATATAACTCTGTTGCCCTTCTGTAGGCCATCAAAAGCCAAACCAAATGGATTTCTATGTAAATTCTTTCACAAAACTCACTACTTCCTCCTAACTATTCCCAAATACAAAAATTAAATCATCTATGTAACGAAAATAAAAATTCACATATTGTTGCATAAAATTTTACTTAAAAAAGAAATTAAAAAAAAAACATAAACAAATTTGCATACATGGGGGCAAAAGCTGCCCCCATTGCTGTACCTGGCTTTTGTCTATATAATTCATTGTCAAAATAAAAATAATTGTTTTTTAAACAAAAATCTACCAAATCAGAAAAAAAAATGAGAGAAAGGACTGTCTCCTAAGAATTATCTAATGGCCTTTATACCATCCTCATGCTTAATGCTGGTATATAAGCTTTTAACATTTAAGAACATATAATAGTTATTCTTATTCCACATTATTGGAGAGATTTTAGCCAAACAATTAAAGCTATCCTGTACATAGGCTGATACTTTTTGTGCATAAGGCATCAAGATTTTATGTAGTACTAAACTGATATTGTGCAAAAAATATTTACATGCAGATATTATGGGTCTGCTGGCGGGTTCTATAACCTCTTATGAACTTTTAGTAAACAGAAGAAAACAGCTTTCTCACTGTTCCTATTAAATAATCTTTCATTTACATCCTTCTCTGTGAAGTATACCAACCTAATACTTCTATCTAACATTTTTTCATAATTCAGCATTGCTTGTTCATATTCTTTATCACATTTTATGTACACTTCAGTATTCCCTAAATGTTCCATACGCATTCTGTGATATTGTAAGACATTCATAATTACTATTTTGTTGCCCTTATCTGAGGGCTTTACTACCAAGTCATTCCAATTACACAACACTTTCAATGCTTGCCATTCTTTTAGTGTCAAATTATAATCTATATTATCTTTTATTACTCCTTTACAAATATTATTGCCATCAAAATTAATCATAGAATTAAAGTGCGATATATGCATATTATCAAAGGGGGAGATACACTTACTTAATGTTGGAATATCGGACACATCTATTTTACAATAAGCATTCAAACTTTCCCCATCACTGTCACTCTCATTATATAATTCCTTTATAAGAACAACATTTGATATCCTGTTGTAGTTTTGTGACTCCTAGATGAGGACTGTCTCTAAGCTTGAATGGGCCAGATGCCCTGATGGGAAAGTTGTGTAGTGGATGGTCCAATGTGGGGCAAGGATGCATTGTTCATAGAGATGGAAAACACTTTCTCCTCCACCTCAAAAGCAGAAGTCATTGGAAAGGCAAAGGTTGCCCTGGCAGGAGACAAAGCCACATGCTCAAGACAATTCAGAACATCACCACGATGCTGCCTCAATGCAGAGGTTGGAGCTGAGCTGTCCAGTGCTCAAGCCCCGAGAGGAAGGGACAGATCCAAAAACATTGTTGTCGAACCCAAACTTGTTGTCAAACTCAACCTCCCAGAGCCAGTGTCAGTGCTACAGCTTCAAGAGCCCTTCGGCTCCAACAGTGTCAGTGCTGACTGGATCAGAGATGTAGTCGGAGTCAAGGAAGGCCAAGCCTTTGCATTCAACACAGAGCAAATCAGAACTATCAGATCCAATGGCTCCAAAACCACAAGATGGATTAGAGTAGGAGTCAACAGTTGAGTCTATTCTGGTGGTAGGCTCATGGGTCTGATGGGAGACAGAGACAGTAAGACTTCCAACTGAATCTGGGTCCTGAGAAACCATCTCATCATCCTATACACATCTGCTTCAGTTAGGATCCTAGTCGACCTGAGGGATGAGAAGGTTGAGAGTGGCCTGGAAGCCCTTTGAGGGGTCTCCTGTAAGGAGGGAGAATGGATCCTTGAAGGTATAGGCTCTGGCATGTAACTTGAGGAGTGGTGGACTGGAGACTTAGATTTGCCAGATCAGAGGGCTTGGAACTTTTTCAGCATGAGCTAAACCTGAAACTAAAGAAGGTGAATGATCAGGGGATCATTTCCTAGACTCCTAGCCTTCAATAGATGAATCCCCCTTAGTCTTCTCTGAAGATTGTTTAGAAGGAGGGAGAACTCCAGTTGAAGAAGAAGTACTACAAGGGAACAATCCATTCAAAACTAGCTTGTTACACCGCTCAACAAGCACCCGATGATTAAATCCCACACAGATCTCACACTCCACATTGAGATATGCCAATCCAATAGACACATTCCTGGTAGACCCCTGAAGTTGGGATCTCATGCCCACATTAAGAATAATTTTTAAATCAAGTAGGTTTGTCAGCCATGTCAAGAACAGAAACCACAGAAAGGAAGCAAAAAGGAGGGAAAAAAATGGTACAGTTCCAGTAATGGTACAAAAAAAGAAAGGGTATACCAACACTGGTACTAGAGCTGTACCCACAACAGGAAGCAAGAAGGGAAGAATTTGGCAGGAAATCAAGCAAGGAATGAGGCCTGTATAAAAAGACAAGAAACCACATAGAACTAATCTTTAAAGTAAACCCCACCCCCTTTTTTATTAGAGCAAGAGAAAAGAAAACAGGTTATGTAGGAGCATAGGAAAAACCCTATAAAATCAGGTCAGAACAAAAAAAAAAAACACCATTTAACTAAATATAAATGCATGAGCTACGGTAGACAAAGTCCAAACTCTGAAGTGGCAAACAAGGTCTATGGTAAACCAGGCTAAAAAGGAGGATTATGGGTAAGGGCAGGAGCTTGAGCTACAGAGCCAAAGTCTATAGAGCCAAAGTCTATAGAAGTGGTTGAAGTCAGATCCAAGGTCAGACAGGAGATCCTATCAGTTGAGGAATGAATGAAAAGACAATATCAATGTTACCCTTTCAAAAAAGCATTGTAAAAGTATATATAATTAACATATCTGTCTCCTAGATTTAAGCTTATACCTACTGGCTTCTCATCTGAATATTATTATGTTACTGCTCAGTACAAAATGTTTGGCTAGAAAGATTTATATTATGAATATTTAATATGACAACCATACTGGGGAGAGATGGAATTGCATGAAGTGAGATAAATTCTTCTATATAAATATATTTGTATATTATTTGCTCAGGTATTTTCAGAACTATATAAGAAACAGAATTAAACATCATACCTTTATGGAAGCTAGGCGATTTATAAATACTGATATCAATTACACTTGCTAATTTCTGTTTATTCCTTTCTGATATATGTCTGGCATTGCTAAAGCTTGGGCACATATTACTTTTCAACGGCATTTTTTGAAGGTGTTTGCTTCTGATATTCATTTGTTGAAAAAAGAAAATCAAAGCCTTCAATATACTGTATGCACATTTTTTTCTGTAACACAAGAGCACATTTCTAATTAATACATTTAGTCAGTTTTAAGGGGTAGGAATATAGAAAGTCTTGTTGGGGCCCATGTAAGACTGGTGGTGACTTCTTACTCTCAGTTGTTGATGGGAGGATAAGGAGAGAAAAGAGTGGGCTAGGCTATATAAGATAATAGAATTTCATTCCAAAATTTAGAATAAGTGCAACAGAGGAGCTGGACCTATTGGTCATATGGATGGAAAAGTCTGGAGATCTCTAGGGATGAGTGTAAACACTCTTATAGATCAAACTGAAGGAGAGGTAGTCGGGGTGAAGATTTTAGAGAGAAGCATATCTGATCATGTGATGGTAGTGATGTGTGGGAGTCCTGAGGGTGTTAAAATAAAAAGGTTAGATCTTAAAACTAGGGAAACAGGCAAGGGAGGAAAACGAAGAAGGTAGTTTGGCAGTAAGAAAGGGTCTAGAATTAAAACTGCATGGAGGGATACCATTATGAGATTTAGAGGACAGAGGAGAAAGAAATGAATAAGATTTAGGCAAGGACATAGTACTGTATGAAAGGGAAACACACATGGCCTCACATATAGAGAAAGAAGCTCTGTGTACAATCAGAAAGTTAAAAGAGGGTTCGATGTTGTTGGAAAAGCCAAAAACAGATGCTGAATTAAAGGGAAGGGCTGAGGCAATGCATGAAAGGCGAGGTAAAAAACAAAATTACTAATGCCATAGCTAAAATAACAAAAACATAAGAAATGGTTAAGGGTATTAAAGCACAGTATGGCTTATGGGTTGTGAAAAGTAATGAATTCCATGAGGTCTTTATGAAATTCTAGGCTGAGTCTACATGGAGGTGGCTTTAGAAGGTGATTTTTCCATGTCTGAAGAAGTAACATTTGCCAGGGATACTTGTACAAAAAGAACTGCATAGAAAGAAAACAGTAGTTATTCGATATGTTTAATAAGGAAGCAGGTGAAGACATGGATACCCAACTGACTTTTATAAGCAGATGGGTGCACAAGTTAAATTTTTTTCACCCCCCACCCCCACCCCATCTGACCATCAGCTGTCACCAGCTCCTCTAGTCTTTCAACAAATCTACTGGATTCACTTTTGTCTCTCCCCTAGGCTCAATCTGACCCATGACCAGGGTCAGTGAAGAAGTCGAGGACACTGGGGCAGCATTATTCTGCTTCTGGGGAGATGCCCTGCACCTCCACCAGCCCATGGCAGCCTTGCAAGTTTCATAACTTCTGCCTTTGGGAAGTGCACGCACTCTTCCAAACATGAGCAGTCTTCTGACTGATAAGTATACCTCTTCAGGATCTTAATGCTGCTAGTGCAGTGAGTCCAGACTGATAAGTATACCTCTTCAGGATCTTAATGCTGCTAGTGCAGTGAGTCCAGACTGATAAGTATACCTCTTCAGGATCTTAATGCTGCTAGTGCAGTGAGTCTAGGCTGATAAGTATACCTCTTCAGGATCTTAATGCTGCTAGTGCAGTGAGTCCAGGCTGCCTCCATCTCTCAAAGATGGGTAAGACAATCTAAGCCACTCACTCCCATTATCTCAGTCAATAGCTCTGCTTCAAAAAAGAGGAAAAAATAATTGCATCACAGAATTCATTGTTTATTGAGGATAGTGGTGAGGGTGAGGGGAATAGCAATATTAACATCTTTGCAGATAAATAAAATCAGACGTTATTAATCATATTGCTTGTTGTGAGTTCAAGTTTTACAAGGACTCAGCACTCTGAAATCAACTCATCAAACACTTAACACAATGAAAAACCTAAAATTATTTTTGTTTTTTGCAGGAGACATATATATATATATATAGTCATCATTATCAGCCCCCTTTTTCCACATTTTACATGAGGTGGGGGTGTTACATCAACATTAGTCAAGATGACTAAATCATGTAGAGCAGTGAATATACACCAACTCCATATATGCAAAAATATGAAGAAAGGGGGAAATCCTCAACACACCAGTACACATTTACAATCATCACCGGCACAAATTTTCTATGGAAAAATACTGATAAAAAATTTTAATTTCGTTTGTTGAGTCCTCTTCCAGTAGGACCTCAATGAGGCGTAGGAAAGTCACCAAAAAGTAATAATACAAAAACTGGATGGGGCAGGAGATAAGATCTTTTTAAAACGAGTTGGTTTGTTGATGTAAAAAAGCATGGTGACTATTCTGGGTACTACAAGTTGTGTTAGTTTATGAGTGGATTCATTTATTGTGATGTAGTAATCCTTTCTGCTCAGTCAGCTAAGCAGCAGTAGCACTGGAACAATCATATGCATGTTAATCCTAACAGCATGGAAGAATGGATACCATGCCAGTGCCCCCTCCATAAAGGATCAGACAGTTCCAGTTGTTGTAATCACAACCAAATTAAGTCAGCATTTTGTTCCACATCTTTTTTGCACCATATGAGAAAATCGGAGAGCATCAAGACCAACTAAACAAGCAGAAAGCAAATTATTTTTCTCTTAAAAACGTTGTATTCATGTCATTTTTTAAAACAGGTTAATTTTGTTTTACTGCTTTATAGTTGTTGTTTCATATTATCTGTCATTATCATGTATTGTATTGTGTGTCTTACTCTAATTATACCATTGCACACACATCTAATCGTATGATTATAATTCTTGCTGTTTTTGCCTATGTGGCCCAGCCCATGCTTGAAAAAGGGTCTTTGGACCAGCACACTAACCTAGTTAATAAATAGTAAATAAATACATTAAAACAATAATCGTCAAACAGATCTTTGTTTCTGCAGAATGTCAGAGTGCTTTAAGCATAAACACATTTGCCATTTTATGAACTGTGTCACAGATCCTGTCTATCATTTAAAACACTTTTGATCATTATAAAATGTTCTAATTGTTGATTTATGAAGTTTGGCAGCAAACTAAGTTGTCCCGGGACATCTTCATGGGGGGGGTTTAGGTAATATTAGGGAGATTTAAGTGGGTTGGGGAGGTGAAAGGGTTAAGTGGAGGAAGAGATGGTTGGGAGGAAATGAGATAATGAAGGGGAGGGGCTTAAGAGGTTTAGTCTAGTGTAGATGGCTTAAGCAATCACATTTTGGCATGAACTTGCTACTGCAAGTTTCATGTCCGTGATAACCTGTGGTATTGTGGGGCAGGTAGGCCTTGGACTACTTTAGTGAGAAATTGGTGGGTTGTTTTGGTTTGTTGAGGGGATTTCATTGCTGTTTGAGGCAATAGTGGGTTTAGATGGACATGGAAGGAGCAAAACTAAACCTTTGAATCAAGTATCCTGGTTAGGGGGATTTCGATGTATGAGCTATGGGTGTTACGTTCCTATTCCTGATTGGGTTGGTGCAGTAATTGTGGAACCCCAGGTAGTGGCTATCATTTGTTTTAGATTTTATTTTACTGGTGGTATTGGGTTTTAAACTATTCGGAATGTGGTGATGAGTGCGAGTGCAATGGGGGGGGGTGATTGTTTTTAAGCCATTGGTGTTAGCATTGTAACTTTTCATGGTAGTCATAAGGATGAGGGATCCATTAGACAATAGCAGGGGAAGCATTTCTGGGCATGGGCACAGTGCCAGCCTGAGTTAATGGCAAAAAAAAAAAAAAAGGGCTGCCGCAACGAGCCGGGTTAATGGTCTGGGATTTGAGTTTTCAGTATTTGCAGGCTGCTGGATTGCAGTTTTAGGGGTTATGTTACCCTCGATGTCATGGTGTGCAAGGAGGTAATACAGGTCCAGATTCCCTGAATGGTATCGATGAAGTCCCAGTTCTCCAGCAAGTCGGGGCTTGCTCTTAGTCCCTCAGATAGGATGAACATTCCTCAGGGGAGAATCAAAGCTGCTGTCTCAGATGCTGTTAGACACTCCAACATACTAAGCACACATGTCACCATCCTGCTACAGGAGTTTGCTGGTCAGCCACCGCCTCCAACCAGATTGGCAGATTTCATGTCCCTTGCTACACAGGCAGTGGGGAAGCTAATAAGAGGATTGGGAGAGACAAAAAAAAATATGTGGTCCTGTACAGGGGTTGTAACCTTCCTTGTCGTCTGTGATTGGTGGTTAGTGGATCTTGCCTCATCTCAGCTGGTGTCTGGGGTAGTTTGGGGGGGCCAGAGAGAGCTGCGCCAGCCATTTCAGGGGCTGTGGGTTTCTTGGGGATGAGGTTGATGCCGCTCATGCGCAGAGTGGCGTTGGAGGTTCATAGTTATAAAAAAAAAAAAAAGGCCTTGTTTTCATTAGTGTTGGATTTATGTTCACAGTTTGCAGGCTTTTCCTGGTGCTTTGATTGCTTTCCTTGATGGTTCTCTGTTTCATGGGCTTTCCTTGTGTCTGCCTTGATGGTAACTAAATACAGTGGGCCTACTTGGCAGTAGGGTGAGGCCTTTAAGTAAAAATGGCATAATGGATTAATGTTAGCAGGCAAAGTGCTTAATTACAGTTGAGATGGAGAGCAGTTTTTGATTTTCCACTTCTTTTGTTGCAGAGTACTTGCTTTCCAGTGACAGCGTTTGCTGAAGTTTTGCAGAGTTTTTAATTTCTGGTCTGACTGGAGTGCCGTTTGTGGTGGTTTGGTAGCATCGTTAGGGGGCATATTGTGGTTCGTCCTGGTGGTCCTGTAGAGAGTGGTTTTTAGCTTTGGTTTTGCTCTGATTCATAGGGGTTTGGCAGTGGGAAAGTGTTTGGGTCAGAGTGTTGCCTGAAGGAGAGAGTTCTGGGCCACTGTGACATGTCACACTGGGGGCGAGGGTTGCTTGTTAGTATAGTGGGTTGTCTTGCCTGATTGGAATTGGTGGCACTGAGGGTGGGATTAGTTGTTTCATAGACTTTCTGGGTTTGTGGTGTGTTGTGTGGAGTGGCTACGATGTTTTTGGCTTTGCAGCTTGGTTGTCGACTCTGTGGGCTTTGAATGGGTTGCATTTTGACTTGAAAGCATGCGGTTCAGATGAGCTGTCTACTGTTGGGAAAGAGGTATGTGACTGGGTCATGGATGCCAGAGGGTACGGTGCAAGGTCTGGTCCGATGAATGGCTGATTCTCTTTGCAAGTTTAATTGTGTTGCACAGCTGGACAGTAAATCAGGGTGCAATGGAATGTTATTTGTGTTCTTTGGGGAGAGAGGATGCCAGTTTTTAGTTGTAGATGATGGCTAACAGGTATTTCTTTCCTTAGGCAATACATATTTGTCCTAGGAAACATGCAATTTTTCCAATCAACATTTATGTATCATAACTTGTCATACTTTATGGTATAATCCATAAAAGCTATATAGCCGATGAATACAGGTGGTTTTAATGTCAATGTAAGTAAGAAAATGTGATACTTTGAAAGTCTTACTAGAAATTAAAATCTTAAAGTTCTGCATGTGAAGCAAATAAATTGAGGGTTTTACATGCAGTGGATAGCACTATATACCCAGTACCAGTGTGAGACAGTGTCAACGTGGGTGAGTTTTGAACCTGGGGATGCTTATATGTATAAAATGCACATCCAGAACTATAATTTTACACTCAGAAATTGACATATTTGACTTCCTCTGCATTAAAGCTGAAACTAAAGTCTCTCTACGAGAACCATATGTTTGATCGAATCATCCTAGCAATATCACTTGTTTTAATACCTATTATGGAAAGTGCTTATGCACCATACATTTATTTGTATGTTCATTTTATTATTCTGCAATGGGGGTATAAGGATACAGAAATTAGTACTACACTTGGTGTTTATATGAATAGCTAATGGCTAATTTCTTTAATGGCAGAAGTTGTTTTGCCAGTGGATTCAGGGGTGGCTGTGAGGGATGGAGTTACCACAGCAGGAATTCAGGGCAGGCTTTGATCCATAATAGTGCATCTAGGCCCAATCAACCATCTTTTCCTTATGTGCTGTTGGAGTTGCTGAACATTGGAGGAAGACATTGAGGTTGCAGGTAACAACATTATTAAGGCTCATTTAGGTGAATAAGAGTCGTACAGTCTGGGTTACTGTGACGATAGATGCTTGAGGTAAGTTAGGAGCATGGTAAAAAGGGGATTAGTTATATTAAGGGGATTTGAGGGTTGAACATAGGTGAGATGCAATAGCAGAAGGGATATGGGTAACGGTTAGTCAAGTGAGCTTTGAGACAAGGGTGGGGGTCTTGTAACCTGTCGCTTCCCACTTTTGTGGATATTGATAAGTCCCTTCAGGTGTGGGGTTTAGTTGTAACATACTCGATTGGTAGTTAAATTTATAGTGGATGTTCGATAGGTTCATTGGAAGCATATCTTAATTTATGGCTGCTTTGTCATAAATGTGTGGGGTGGTGGTACACTCCTTCCCAGGTTGGCACGATAGGTTGTTTCTGAAGATGTCTTGAAATGTGCGTCATGTATTTTTAGATGATTTACATTTTTTTCTTTCTTGCAGTTGGGGTTTTTTGGAATGCTGCTGCTATAATTTGGAATAGGTGGGTATAAGGTGGAGCCTACTCTTTACATATTAGAGGATTTAATGTTGTCCTTTTCTTTGTAGATGGTGGTGTGCCAATTACCAGTTTTGGCGATACAGAGAATTCGCAGATGATGGAAGCAGTGGTGAGTGAGGAGGTTACACAAGGGGAACACAAGTGGGCAACAGTTACTGATAGAAGTTAGTGGATTTAAAGTTGTTGAGTTTTGGTAGAGGAGTTTACACTGCTAGTCAGAGAAGGTCAGGCATTTTAAGTTTATATATCAGGGTTAATGGGTCGTACAATGTGTTCTATTAATTGTTACTATGTTAGATTAACGTTGAAGGTTGTTCCTGCTTTTGGGCATTTGCATTCAATAGTAAAAGGGAGCATGGCCATTGGCCATAGGTAAGGGTTTGTTGGGGTGGCAGGGATCCTGGTCAATGCCTCCATGTTAAATAATCATGGTATGTGTGCACACAGAATTTATCGTTGTTTCTTTCTTTGCAGATTGCTGGAGTGCAGAAGGCATCATGCGGTGGCTTGAAAGGGGATTTGAAAGTTGATGTTTTGATGGGATGGACATTCTTGCCACTTGAAGGGAGCACAAGGAGGGTCTGAGTAGTCATCTTAGTAAGTCATGTTTGAGCTCTGTGTTTAATTAGTGGGAGCTGATTATTGCATTGATATAAGGGGCAAGTAAGGAAGAGTTAAAGGAGCCAAAAGGGGAAAACGGTCGGGGATGGTTTATGGGGAGTGTGGGGATCCCATGGAATGTGTAGGGTCACGATGTTCATAGGAGCATAGGAACTTATTAGGCTACAGCTGTATGACTCCTGCAAGCCAGTGAAGTTCAAGCCTTGCTTTCTTGGAACCTTGGGGGTCGTATTCACTCATCCAGTTGTTCGAACTCTATGTGGAGGAAGGGCCAAGGAGGTGTTTGACAAGATGCTGGAGTTTATTCCTAATGGGTGGCATCTTGGGGTGACAAATTTGTCTCTTGAGTAGGTAGTGTTAATGTTACATACCAGGTTAAGGTTTTACAGAATAGCTCAAGGATCATTTCACTTGGGGTTTGGGTGAATTTTGTAGATAAGGTTTTAGGAAGCATGGTAAGTAGGTGGCTGTGTTGGGGTAGTTTTAGAAACTGGGTGCATTGTTACAGGGGAGTTAGAATGTATAAGGAAGCCTGTTTGCAGGATAAGGCAGCTATAGGATACTAGTGGTATAGGTAACATAAGGAAAAAGCTTTTAGGGGAAAGGCTAGGGGCAAACAGGGGTTACGAATGGTTTGGTAATGAGTGAATTGGGGGTGTTTATAGCTTGGCACATAGAGTATTTCATTGTTGAGCATAGGTGAGTTTTCAGGAACTAGGTCAAAGGGTGCTGTATTTCTGCCATCTAAGGTTAGGACATTAAAGTTTTGGAGTTAGAATATTCCCTACGGTAATGGAGTTGTTGCACATATAGAACTGGGTAGTGGGGGGCTAAGGTGATAAGCTACGGTTAGCAGAGTCTTGTGTGTGAGGCTTGCTACTAGTTGTTTGACTGGGGCTGTTTTTAGTTCAAGAGGTTATAGTTTGTGGTTTTGTTGTGGTTATAGGCTGTCAATATATTCAGGTTGAGCCATGATTTCAGTTTTGAAGGCAGCGGGCTAAAAGGGTATGTGTTCTCTTGGTGTGGATGTTTTGGCATTACAACGGGGTCACGGTAATCCTACTTTATTTAGTTTCATTAGGGTGCGTTTTAGTGATGGCATGGCAAAGGGGTTTATGATGGGATTCTAAGGTGCTTTACCAATGATGGGTACACCAAATGATGTTTGGCTTGACCATTCCCTTTATGGGAAGTGGATTGAACAATTTTGGGTAGAAGGGAGGGGGTACAGCCTGGTCAGGCTGGTTGGCAGAGAAGAGAGATAGGCATGCCCTCTTCTGCTCCCCCTCTGATGTCTGGATGTTCATTTCAAGGATCTGGGGAAAGGAGTAGTTGGAGGAAGCTTGCTGAATAGATAAGCAAGCTGAGGTAAGGATGGTGCTTATTTGGTGGAAGGTATCTCTATGGATGGTGTATGAAGTGAGTTGGGATGCTGCTTCATAAGTAAAGTAAGCGAGCAGAGGTATGGACCCTGCTGGGTGGGCAGGGTGAGTAGGTACGCTGCCCTGATTAACATTACAAGGATGTTATGCTGTATTTATAATCAATTATATGATGAATAATTGTAATTAATAAAGTTGGTGATCAAAGCTATGTTATGGAAATTTAATATAATAAAGGTCGTCAAATGTCATTTGGTGTGATGTGTGTTATTGAAGGGGACCGGGACAATAAGTGTTACAGAAGAATATTTGTTCCAGACAGTCTCTTCTGTATATATATATATATATATATATATATATATATATATATATATATATATATATATATGTGTCCGCAGAAGGATCTATTTTTTCTTCTTCTGTAGCGACTGATGATTACAACTGTTCAACATTTCATTTAAAACTTCATAAATAAGAATCATAAAGGCTTGCATTTTTATATTAGCCTTATATTTTATACCGGAAATCAGGTATGAAGATTGGAGTTGCCTTTTGCTAGTGATAATTAATTTTCCATTTTTTATGTTTTATGATCAATACTAAAATAAATTATAAAGTTTCACTGAAGGATTGTTATCTTATAATAATATTTCTATATGCTCCTAAGCTAATGTGTATATATGCATCTACACAAGGTTTAGTGGCATTTTATTTCTAACATAATCAGCAACATACTTCCTTGGTCTCATTGCTTTGGATACAAATAGAAAACACTTGTGTTCAAAGATGGTCCACCTAGTTGCAATGAAATAAAATACAATTAGCAGTTAACTTCATGACTTGTTTACCCTGGTATTATTGATATGAGCAACAAAAAACTGCAATATTGACATATTATGTCCCACATGGCCACAATCTCCTCAGGGTATACAATAGTTTAATGTTTCAACACATTCTCCTGCATTCCACACTCAAAGTTAATTATCACAGTTAAGTGGTTACTGCTCTTTTATTTTATAATATGTCAGTGCAGCACTTTTATTTGAGCACATCTGCCTATATTTTTGCTAACAGCCTTATTTTATCATAGGAATAATACATAAATCACTGAGCAGCATGTCACCTAACGTAATGGAAGTAATTATACATCACATATGTTTTATGCTCTGTCACTATAAATATTAACAATATTGTAATGCTGCCTTATAACAACTGTGCAAATGGATTAATAAAGCTGCTAGAAAGGGAGCAGAAGCATTTGAATTTACATGACATCAGGTTTAAGATTTTTGAATAAATGTTATTATTGATAAGAGAAAATGAGAATTTTAAGTAAAATGGTTATCCTTGTGACATTTTATTGCAGCCAGAAATAATTATTTGCAGAAGCATGAATCAGCAGAAATTGTATATAATGCAAGCAAAATGTAGTCTGTTTAGATTTTACATTTGTATAGCCAGAAAAGCAAATAATTCACCCTGTCATAGCTAAACAGAATTTAATAACGAGTTGATGTCATCTACAGGGATAAATGACAGCCAGTACATGAGAATGAAGGGTTCTGTACAGCGAAAGGCTTGTGCTCTTTAAATGAGTGTAGGTATTTTTTCCATATCCTTCTATGATAAACATTTGAAACCCTGGATTTAAACTATAACACTAGTGATTCAAAGGGGGATGTGCAATGATAAGGAAATGAAAACTCAAGGGGACTGTCAAGGATTGGCTGTGAGGTGGGAATGCAAAAGATGTGCAGAGGTCTGAAGACCAACATAAGTGGATTCAGACAGCCTTAAACTCAATACTATACCTCAGCATGCACCATTATGGGAGCTGCTTTTCTAGGTATTGTATACCCTTCAGTGGAGTCTGAAGCATGGCTATTGCACAGCTTTGGACACTAGTCCTGGACAGAAGAAACGCCATATTGAGGAAAGTACTATGAGCAAAGTCTATAAGGTATGATGACAGGTATGAAACCTAACGGTATCTACACCTCCCCAGCACTCCAGATCAAGGGCCCAATCCTATCCATATTTAGCTTTGCATTACATTTTCTTAACAGGAGAACAACTTTAAGCTTCTCTAGACTGCCTCTTTAATTGCCTTAGCATTCGACATTCACTCCATCCCTATTTTCTCCTTTACTCTCTTTCTGCCTGTGCCATATCCTCATAAATGCCTCTGTGGATTTTTTCCTTGCCCGTTCTTGGTACGTCAGTCTATGGCTCCACAGCCCCTCTGAGAAAAAGTACTTTTTGAAGATCTGGAGAGCAGTTTGTCATTACAATTTGCTGCTTGCCCGTTCTCCTTTCTTCTCTGTCTTGTCTGTTCAAAATGACCTTTCACATCTCACTGACAAGAATCTGTGCACCACTGTCATGTCAGCCTAGTCTCTTCTGGTCACAGGTGTGAGCACCTCCTACAGCCTGTGGTCGTATTCCTTTACCTGCAACCCAGGACCTTTCGGATAACTCTCCTCTATGTTCCTTCCATCAACTATCTATCCCTTTATACAGCCTATAGAACTGCACATGGTACTTACGCTGTGATCTGACAAAGATTATGTACTTCCGAAGCTGTGATCTGACAAAGGCTCTTTACAGTGCAAGCATTATCTTACTGCATTTGGAATCTATCCCACGGAGGATATTCTCCAGGATTCTTATGCTACTAGCCTTGTTGTTTCACTCTGCCCCTGATAGCCCAGTTCAAGTGTGAGCAACACCATCAAATCCTTTTCCTTTTGCCATCAATCCCACTACTGTTAGCTGGCAAGAAACAGCATCCCTGGTTTGGAGTAAGTGTAGTACTTTTCATTTGTTCACACTAAACCTCGGCTGTCACCTTTCTGCCCACATAATCAACTACATCTTCCAATGTTGCACCTAGTTTTGTTTCATCAGTTAAGAGTTTGATCATGCTCTCTACTCCCTCAGATATCTTTGAAAAAGAGTACTGAAGTATAAAGGGCACACAGCTGACCCCTATAGTACTCCATTAGTCACTTGCCTAATGCCTGGCATTGTCCCTTTCACCACAACCTTCTCTGTTGTACCAGTCAAGCAGCTATACCTTTTCTCAGTCTAGGTCTTGATAGGCTACTGTATGAGCAGAGTCAAAGGCCTTGCTGAAGTTCAGGTAAAATACATCTTTTGAAGGCCCCATGCAAAATGAAACTGTAATTTGCTCAGAAAACTACATTACATTTAGCTGATAGCTCTTTCTGACCATGAACCCATGGTGCTTGGTTCCCTGGAAATTTTTTGCTCCCCTTAGGACCTTGCCTGATGGCTACACTACCTACACCTACATCCGCCAGGTCCATTAATTTTCTAGCAATAGAAGTAAGCATTCCCAAACTGGATGAGGACTTTATGCCTCATTTGTTCTCATCAGCAGTCTTGATAAGTTCCTTATTCCCCAGGGAGAGTCAGTAGATAGGAAGCAGTCCAGCTTGCTTTTCCAAAGTGTAACCTACCTCTTCCCATTCTCGTTGGGAGCACCCCCCCTCTCTTTCCCTCTCTCAGCAGCTCTGCTGAGCCAAATAGTGCAGTCCATAAGGAGGAGCATACTTCCACATGCTGGATTCCTCTCTTCTATTAAGAACACAAGATGACCTCACCAGGTCATCTGGCAATGTCTATACTGGGTAACATTTGGTACTCTGCTAGCTGTCACACTATGTGATGAGCCAGGGGAACACCCCCCACCAGGATCAGTGAGTCAGCAGTGGCTACTCATTCCCATCCTTTCCAGCTAGCTGCTACAGGCGTCTGAGCTGCAAACTGATCTCTGGTCACATGCACTGTATGCAGGACTTTAGCCCTCTATACCACAGTGCAGTTCTGGAGATTGTTGCCCCTTAAGTAATGCAACCAGGCTTCCCCTTAGGATTCTATCCATGACTATCCATTCTTCCTGAAAGAGTATGCATAGCATACTGATAATAAGGAATTAAATTTAAAGATGTACTTCTGTACGGTACACATATGCCAGACAGTCAATGGCAATTGTAGGTTGTATTTCTAAAGACAAACATGTTAGTCATTGACAAGAATTCATGTCATCATCTGAGTTAGCAGCAAAACCAGAGACATCATCCTTTGCATAGTGGAAAGTGCAAGTTAAATGTCTCAACTATATTTAAAAAAAAATATCCTGGCCATAATTATTTAAAAACTTTATATAAAGTTCAAAGGAAGATATTACAAACTGATAGCTGTATAAGCAGCCATCTAGGAGTTTGTGGCTTACACTTAATGACTAAAACCTGGATTTTCCTATAAGGACATTAAACTTAGCTTTAAATTGGGCTATAGTAGATGCTTCCCTCAATTCTATGGGAAGCAATTCCAGACTTTAGTCATTCAATTTGAAACAATTTATTTTTTTTAATCCAGAGTGCACTACATCAATTAGTAGCTGTAAGTTTTTATTTCTAGTATAAACATTATAGAAGAATGCATTTAAATTAAGCCAGCATGTTGCTCTATCACTATATATTTATTTATTTATTTGTTTATTTTCCATTTGTTTACCGGGTTAGTCCAACTGGACAGAAGGTGACCGTTTTCAGTGGAGGGTGATGTGGTCATCATCCAAATCACTGACTCAAGTGCCAAAACACATAGGCTGACAGTAAAACTAGACATACAACAGACTTGGCAAACTTGTTGGGGATAGAGTTGCTGAATGCAGATTGCAGAAGATTGGTACTATGTAGCACCTGTTCTATGGGGTACTGCTGTAGTTGTACATATGTGTATCAGATGTGGATGTAGAGCTGGAGGGGACAGACTAACTATAAGGATGACTCTTTTCTGCAAAATAAAAATGTTCACTGATTCTTGTATGACACATTTCAGTGTTGGCCAGTGTTTCAGAGGGTGAGGAGTTGGTTATTTGAATCAGTCACATTGCTGTATTCCCTTAAATGTTTGTATAAGTTTCCTTGTCAGATGCCTATAACTCTCACAATACAAGTTCGACTTTTGAAGCCTTTCAAGATTTGACAGCAAACATAATGAAGCCAAGTACCTAGTAAATATATGCTACATCCTTTCAAATTCCTTAATATCTTGTGAAATACATTCAATAATTGGACAGAGAGCAATATATTGACCACTTGTGCAATACTTGCAAGTGATCACACAGACAAGATACCTAGTGATACATACCTTTAAGCAGGAACACTTCACACATCTTGCCACCTCAGGAGCTCAGAAAGAAAATATGTCAACAATCAGCGGGCAGACTGTTTATGAGCACAGAAAAGAGAAGAAAACTAGCAGTGGGTCGTTCAGGAACCTATGATTTTAGAGCAACATAAGCAAAGTTTTTCTTGCAACAGCAAAGTTGGACAGATCTGTCTGCCAATCTTTAAACCATTATAAAAGTCAACTTGATAGAGTTGATAAGACAGTCTGGTGTTTAGGATCAAAGCTTCACATAAACTCTACACGGTGATACAAAGTAGAAGTCCTTGTTTGAGAAAATGAGATTGGAAACATAACTGGAAACCTGCACCTACAGCCATATTAAAATTACAAAACAAATGGTATTCTTATAATATTGTTCATTTTGGTCAGAAAGTACATTTTCAAAGATGCTGGAAAACTGGTTTAGGAGTGTAATTCCTTTATAGTACTCCATGGTAGTAGTATTGGGAATTTTAGAAAGCAGGGATTATAAAATATCTATTTTCTATTCATTTAAATAGTACTGCTGTATAACCAGATGGTTTACTATCACAAGATTGACCATCAGAATGTAAACCTGTCAAAAAAGCGGTTTACGTGTTTGATGTTTGGCATACTTAGTAGGCTGAAATATCAGACACTAATGCAGGAGAAGTCACATTTGACTTCTGCAGTCTGATATCCCCTTTGCAGCAATCCATATGGACCAGATCCATACTGCACAATGCTGACAGTCATGTTTTTGCAGGGGGGGCAAGACCTCCTGTACCCCCCCACACCCCCTACCACTTATATATTCCAACTCTGAGATCACACTACAGTGCCTGAAAAGGGTAGATCTCCCAATCTGCACTGTCCCACGATCTCAGTAAGAAACATTGCCCCATATGCACTACCCGCCAGACTACATATGGCCGAGAATGTCATGGTCAACTGCATTGGATCGAATGCCCTTATGTACTCAGACATCTGTAGTCGACATTCCACCATCAACTAATGGGTTTTCTGCATTCGGAATACCGGACATGTAAATTTCACACAAGGCATGTTCAAGATACTAATAGTAAACCTAACCAGATATATGTTCTAATGACTTGGCAATGAAAAAGGTAATTTTTAGACATTTTAGATGTCTGCTTTGCAAGTATAGTGCTTTGTCAGATATTATGAAATGAGAGATTGCAAAGAATAAACTGTAGGAAGTCTCAAGTTACATTTTTATAATTAAGGGAATATATTAATGTGGACCAAACTGCAACTACTAATAATAACAAATAATAAATAATAAATAGTAAATAATAAATAATAAATAATAAATAATACATAATCAATAATAAATAATAAATAATAAATAATAAATAATCACGCAGCAACACTTGTTCAGCATGCCCTGGAAGGTCTTTTTGACTGAGGCACTAGGTGAATAAAAGTCGCTGTTTTTCCTTATTATTATATTATTTTATCAGTGAGCTGTTGCTTATATGGACCAAACTGTGCTTACAGTGATCAGGGAGTAGGAGAACAGGATTTGATACCATTTTCTTTGAATCATAGTGCTTATTTACAACATATCAGAAAGAACAAGTGGATCTGCTTATTTATAGTGCCTCAGAACAGCTTGCACAACACAGTATTTTTCCCAGTAAAAAGAAAGTTCTGTTCCGTAGTTAGTTGATTAGTACATTTAAATGTGAGTTTTGATTCTCTACTCAGGGGTTAGAAAATGATTCGGCTTTCCAGGGACGACATGCTTTGTCCATGGCCTAAAGTAGGCTTCTGATGAGTGAAAATGGGCATATAACTAATCAACCCGTTGAACATGAACTAAGGATTCCTATACTCAGTACAGCATGCAACTTGGAAGTGGATGATATGATGGTAAATAGGTGGCTGAATGTCCTCCGTATCCAGCAGGCAAGATGGAAGGGTGGTGCAGCAAAGTCTATTAGCTTGGGATCCAGAGTCTAATACTTGGAAGGGGAATGGACAAAGGAGGACAGAATAGGAATGGAATAGGGATTACGGTGCAAGAGGGGCTTCAGTAGAGTGTGCGAGGTGTCATCAAAATTAGTGACAGACTTACAGCAATCAGATTCCAGTTTAAGGACAGTGCAATGTTCATAATCTCAGCTTAAGCCTCGCAGCATGGTTGTGATATTAAGGAAAAGAGTACCTATAGATAGTACTTGCAGGGCTTAGTAGATAAAGCTGGACAACATGAGTTGCAGTGGATAATGGAGGATCTGAATGTACAGATCAGAATAGACAGACCAGGATGTGAAGACTGCCTGGGCCCACATGGGTGAGGCAACAGGAATAAAGAAGGGGAGGGCCATTCTAGACTTCTGTCTGATAAATGGCTTCATGGAGGCCAACACAAGGTTCAGTAAGAAAGTCAGCCACAGCAGTGACCAACATGCAATTCAAGTTATAATTTCTCCTAGTACTGAAAAGATACTGGGGTAGAATCAGTGATTGCAAAGTCATCCCCAGTGAAACATTCGGCCCACAGGATAAACTACTGGCTGCCCCAATCAGCTAGAAGCAGTGGTCAGAGAAGGCTTTAAGGCCAACAGATACTAGGTTGAAGACTGGAATTTGACTGGAGAGAAAGCACAAAGGTTCAAGAAAATATTCACAGATTAGCACCTGAGGAAGAAGAGGAAATGAGTGAAGTTGGGAAAGAACGTCAGCTACTCAAAGCAATGCATGAGGACTGCAGAACAGATATGTGGTTGAGCCAAGTAAGAAAATAAAGTACATAAGGAAATGTGGTGTGGAATATAGAAGTCCAGAAAGTCATCAAAAGAAAGAAGGACTGCAGGAAAAAGTGGGAGGCAGAAAGGATGGACCACGCTAAGAAGGAATACTGGCTGGCTAGCAAACAGGCAAAGAGAGCAGTAGCAGCAGTAAAGTACAAGGCATCAGAGGCACTCTACTAGCTTCAGAAAAGTGACTCAGCATATGGAACAATAAAACTCTATCAGGTTGCTAGACAAAGATAGAATGATCAAGAAGATAGTCTTTACTGCTTTGAGTAAATCTATATATTTTTTTATTTATTGCACTGAGAAATCTGTTGGCCTGTTTTTCCCACTCACCCACCCACTTGCTGCTGTGCTTTTAAATTTGGTGTTTTTTTGAACTGCCCACCTCTACTATAAACTGAACTTTGAAAGCTGCTGTGTGTCTCATCTTACAGGTTCATATGAGATTACTAGGCTAACAGCTCAAGTGCCATTATAAGCCTAGCCAATTTTACCCATATGTTACCCAATTTTCTATCTCTAAGGGACAGATAACAAGGTTCAGCAAGCAGGATTTTGACAATTTTTACAGACTGCCTCTATCCATATGGGACATGGGCACCATCCCAGGAGTGAATTTGCAGTTTCTCATCCATTAGTCCAGACTGTCCTTAAAGATGGTCATGAAAGGGCTCTGCTTCAAATGAAATGGAAATCTATTCCAGAGGAGGGGCAATCTCTGGGAAACATATCTGTCTCTCCAGCATGCACTAGTCATGTCAGAGATCAGGTTTAGAACTTTGGAGTGGGTAACCCTTCATACAGTTAGTTTTGCAAATATGCACAGTTCTATCAGGGCTGGGTCACAGACCACCTTGTAGGTCCAGCACAAATCACCCCCTGAGTAATGGGTATGAAACTGAATACAGTGATAGGGCTTTTAAATTTGTCTGAATATAACATGCTGGTTATACCCTGTATTTGTCTGGTGAGAAACCTCTGAGAACACTCCAACTGCTGCAGGTGCTAAAGGATACATTGTATTTGATTACTGGTCTGATGATAAGTGAGTACAGTTACATTATGATATCCTTAGATGTAGATGCCATGCCCTTACTTATAAGCTGAGTTACATAAAAGGATTTCTTCACCACTGTGGACACATGGTGGTCAAAGTTCAGATTACTATCTATCTGAGTATCAAGATCTCTCACCATTGGGTTCACTCTTAGGGGAGTGCTATCAATATTGTATTTTTCAGGGGTATTTCATTCTCCAAAGGGTATTACTGTGCACTTCTTTGCATTTAGTTTGAGGCCATGGCAATGACAGCAATCATTAGTCAGTATCATATCTTTCTGTAGGATATCAACATCATTTGGGGAGTCAATAATTGCCCCCAACTTGAAGTCATCAGTAAACCTGGTCAACCAAAGGCCATCTACATTTGCCCTGACATCTGAGAAGTATATTCCAAATAAGATGGGACCCAGCACAGAGCCCTGTAGTACTCCACTGGTGACTAGACTCTGAATGGATGTGGATTACCCCACTCTAACAACATGTGTCCTATGCATGAGCCATTTGGTTATCCATCTGGTAACATATAGAGGTTTATACCCAATTTTGTGAGTTTATCTATAATACCCAAGTGAGGTATTGTATCAAATGCCTTTGCCAGGTCAGCGTATGTGGTATTCACTGTCTTACCCTCATTCATGGCCTTGGTGACCCTCTCAAAAAATCTTCAGCAGAGTGAGTAGGCAGGACCTGCCCTTGATGAAGCTGAACTAGGTTGGGTCTAGAGTCTGGAGATTTTCTATGTTGTTGTTAATCAGGTCCATCAATATCCTTTCCAAAGCCTTGTTTATGAGGCTAGTCAGAATTATGGGTTGGTAGTTTCCTAAGTCTGTTGGCTGTCCCCTTGTGCAGAGGAATGACTGTTGCTGTCCTTCACTCTACTGGGACAAAGCCAGTCTAGCATCTGTGATTAAATTGAGATCTGAGTGGGTTTGCTTGGTCATGTTTCAAGCTATTTACTAGGTACCCTGGGATTCCATCAGGTAGTGATGAGGGGTGAAATCTGAGCTGAATTTATCAGCCAACAGGTTTGCAATTTCTTCTGGTGAAGTATAGGTAATGCCGTCTTCTGCTAACTCAGCACATTGTTGAGTGTTTCCCTTTAGATTTCAGGCATAACTAAAATGCTTTGTGATAACCCTTTGCTTGGGAGGCTATTTTAGTTTAATATTTAGCTTTTGATGACTTGTCTAGTTTCCTGATTTGCATGTTGATTGACTAATGAGAGATTTTTATCTCTGTTGTGCATCCTCCTGCTTACTTCTAAATAGGCATTTCCTCCTTCTGTTGTATTGTCTGTTTATGCCAGGGGTCCACCAGGGTGACTTGTTTTTCTGGCTAGACCTGGGTTTAGTTTGATCAGGTACTTCCTTTTCTATGCAGTTGTTTAAATGGTTGTAGAGAGCATTTTTGTATACTTCTGCACAGGCCTCCATGTTTTCAGGGTTAGGAGAAGCTTTGAAATTACATATGCTATCACTTAATAGAGGGTAATTTGCCTTAAAAAAATGCTTTAGCGTTTTAGGGTTTGATGCGTGTTCTACTATTACATTTATTTCAAAGGATACAGATTCATGTTCTGATCTTACCAATGAGGGCATTACATTAGGGGGTGCAACACTCTCCCATGTTTGTGACTACTATGTCAAAGATGTTTGAGCCCCTAGTGTGACTGAAGATCAGCTTTTGCAGAGCATTTGCATTGACAAAGTCCAGCAATCTCTAAGCCTGCATGCTAGTGGTTGTATATGTTTCCCAGTTTATGAAACAGTGGTTTAAACCTCCCATGAGTAGTGTGTTGGGATGAATAGTAAGTAATTTCAATAACTCCAGGTATGCAGAGTGCTTTTCATGGTTCATGGTTGGTGACCTGTAGGTAGTGGTGATATTGCGGGGGATTTTATCTATAGACAGCTGTCCATGAAGTAGCTCAAGTGAGTCATCCTGCTTGACCGATTTAGATATGTGATTGTTTTTTATGTAAATAGCAACAACTCCTCTTTTTTTTTTACTTTTCAGAGGGTGGCCTGAATGTGGAATAGGCATTGTACCCTTGCACTGCTGGGGTACTTTCCTTAGCCTTGAACCAGATCTCTGTAACTGCACAGACGTCAACATTCACCAGGATGAGGAAAGCTTCCAAGGAGTTCATTTTCTTGTTAAGACTCCTAGCACCAGCAGTAGTATGTTCTCATTTTACTGGGCATTGAAAAATCAAGTACTGGTACCAGTAACAGTGAAATACTTGCCGTTAAAGAAATGACCTGGAACCTTGGATATGTGTTTTCCTACTGTCTCTGCAGTCAGCTTGATGAAAATGGTCATCCTGAGACAATGTAGCAATTGTCTCATGTTTACTGACAGCCACTTAATTCTTAAGCAATCTGCCACACTGAGTGAAAGATGTGGGAGATGCAGTTATATTATATAACTGGAGGAAAGGCTCTTACATACAACAATCACAAATGCCAGACAGGTTGTAAGTAATACACAACACCACACACTACCAACCACACTAAATACAGAAAAAGCACATAGATCAACATATGCTGCAGCTGTTAAAAAGTAATTTATCCAGACCTCAAAGACCTCCCAGAAGTAACTACCTTGCTTTTCAGCCAAGAGTTTTATTTATTAGCTGCAGGACTGATCAAGAAAGAGCATCAGCACTGACTGTGAGGAATTCAGGATGTATGTCACCTATAGCTATGCCTGCACTTTTAAAAGCAATTCAGATGCTTGTGAGAGACCAGTTTCCACCAATAGAAACTAAGCCAAATGTAAAGACTCCATGTAGATGGGAAACATGTAACACTACTATTTAGGGTAGTGTTTTGAAAATTGCTGCAAAATTGCTGAATTATTAAGAGAGGAGTACTTAGGAAAAAAAAATGGTATCCCAGGCTCCAGGATGCAACAGCTTGTTAATTCTTTCACAAAACAACCTTGGTATTTTATAGAAAAGTATTACATGCTGTACAAAACTATTTGCATCAGCATGAGGGACTGACATTTGTTTTGTAGTTCACAAAATGTTAAACCCATGTGAATTTCTAAGGCTTGTTTGCCTTTGTCAAGGCAGATTTTATTTCTGAGGTTATCTGTGAATGAGTGTGCAGTTTTACCTTTGAAGTATTGAGGGAAGGCATTCTGTCAATAATAACTTGAGTGCTTTTAAAGAGCTAAAGGGCATCTTTAGGTTCAGAACGTCAGGGACTATCCTCTAGTCAGAAAAGATTAGAACCATATGAGAAGCTGTCATTATTAACAGACATAATATTGTAGGATGTAATTTACCTATTAAATCTATAAACACAGCGTCTTCTCACACAGCAAAAGCTGGAAATGTGGCCACTACGAACATCAGCCAGATATTCCTTCTGAATGCTCTATAGGCAAAGCACAAGCTCCAAACCAGAATTTAACCAATTCTATTGGCAGAGTTCTTAATTTAAGTAAAACTGTGTAATCCCATAGCCAGGGAATTGTTATGGCTAGGCTTGTATAGGCCCTAGGGGCGATAGCTTAGTACTAACCTATGAACCTATGAACCACTTAGCAGTCAGAGATGACATCATAATAAGTGGTCAGCCCTCATTGACACCACCTGAAATTCTAGCCTCATTTCACCAATCTGAAGGGATCGTCCAGGGGTGGCATTGTGAAACATAAAACAAACTATTATGAATCTCTTGCTGTGTGAAGATGGACAGTAACAATAACAATTACAGATCTGTTACCATGGACAGTAGAAGTTGCAGGCATCTCAGGCATGCCTTTCAACTGTCCAGAATGTTGTCTCATAATTTTGGCCTATTTCTCAAATAAATGGTGGTTTTCTAGCAAATCATTGAGGAATGAGATCACTAAATAATGACAGGCATTTGAGTTTCCTGCTTTTATATCCTTTAGGAATATACATATTAATGCAACACTTGTTATTCTATCAATTTTCTAAATTCATAAGGGCTATATTTAAAATCTGTTCCTGATTTTGGGCCACTGTTTTTGTCTTTTTCCAGAATTCTTGTATGATCTCAGACTACTACATATTAGTAAATTCAATGCCCTGTCAAATCTGTACATGGCATATTAGCATATTGCTGTGGACTGTTGAGGGGTATGATCTCAGACTACTACATATTAGTAAATTCAATGCCCTGTCAAATCTGTAGATGGCATATTAGCATATTGCTGTGGACCTATTTCATCATGGATGTCTTTATCCAGGTTTTGATAATGGCTAATGTCTCTGTATCAGCTGTTCAGTTTTATTACACATACTTCTTGATATAATATGAACAATACCAGGAACATCTCTAGAAATGTATATAAGCAGAGTTGCTTACCTAATCTCTACTAATTAAATATGCTCCAATGAAAAAGCAATATGGTGATTTTGATTACAATGAAAACATCTCTCCATGCATTGACCTTGCCCACATGCAGGCACATTACATAAACTGAAAAGCAACCGACCCTGCAATTTTGCAACGTTCAAGTACAGAAAAAAGACCGTTTCTTCCACTTTACTTGTCATACCTTTAAGCTGTTTAGTGTTCATTTATAAATAGTTTTCACATTAGTGCATTACTTGGCCTTCTCTGGCAGGTGCAGTCGAACTAGCTTAATTTGATTCCTGGTAGGCAGCATAACTGCTGTCATTTCTAAGAACTGCTTGATTCTCAGAAGTTAAAGAACATTTATGGGCAAAAACTGAAAAAAAAAAATATCTTTTGATTCCGTTTTACCCTTCAGATAGCGCTAATAACTCTGCATCAGTTTATGATGGCTAACAATATTTTATTTGTTCTAATATAAAATGATTTGGTTACATCTGATGTCACTTTTCTTTTCAGCCACCACCTCTTCCCTTCAAGTACCCCATAACATGCAATTTTAGCAATTCCTTTTATTCTGCATGCCTAGATTCTGAATCTGAATTCAGGATACTGCTAGTCTAATTTAGCAGAGTTTCTTGAGTAATTGTTTTGATTACTTCATGTTTCCCCCACGCAGAAACATACCTTACGCTTTTAGAATTTTAGAGTTTTAAAAAGTAAGATAGGAATAAATTCCCTCTCTCCCCAACCAGAGAACAAGTCAAACCAAACAAATAGTACAGTATTAGTCATCTACTTTTAACAGTAATTGTCAAGCAACCAGAAATTACAGTTATCCGGCATCTACCAATCCCCATAGGTGCCGGTTAACTGAGAGTTTACTGTACTGGCAACTCTGTCAAGAATCACTCATTAAAACTCGGATTTGATGCACAACACATTTGTAATGCAACAGCACTTTTCTGTATACGTCTTTTAGTAGTTAAACAAGTCTGAGGAATTAATGACAGCTTGTCCGGCAGTTTAGCAGATGGGATTAAATTTATGAACTGCAAGCAAGCTTCATGCTGTAGTCCTGGTTTGTATCCCGTAATCTAAGTTTGCACACCCTGACTTGGGGTATGTCACTTCATTAGACAATACCCCAGGGTACCTAATCATCTTAAAAAATTAACAAATTAAATTATGGACAAGAACTGAAAACAGAGACTTAAGTCATTAAGGTTTCTGACTCACAGCCTCTGGGTTCAGTCCTCACTCCTGTTCATAGTATATGTGGACCTTTTATATTTTCCACATGTGTGTAGAGACTTACTCTTAGAACATGGTTTCTGTTGACCTACTAAATGCACTCAGGTTGAAACTGGCACTCTATCCAAGATACACACACACATACATACACACACGCACACACACACACACACACACACACACATATATATATATATATATATATATATATATATATATATATATATATATATATATATACATATATGTTTGAAGCATTCAAGTCACTTTGTTTGGTATTCTTGATGTTTAAACAAAAAGTCCAATGTAGTTGTTTAAATGGTAAGTAGGATCTAGCATTATCTGAATCTTCACTGAATTAGAACTGCACTTTATTATTTTTTGTGAAAGCATTGTCTTTTTAATCTAGCATCTGCTATGGTCAAATGGATTACAGTACATTATTTGGGATTCAGTAAGGCCTCACTGTCATCTACAATGACATGGAAGAAATTGATGAAGGATAAAAAACTTGACTAACACAAAATTTCTGAGTGAGGTCTGAAACTATGACCTTGTAGAACATTTTAGTTCCTGTGGGACAACTGCTAGTACAATTCTTTAGTGAATCATTTTGTAGAATTCTAAAGTATTCAAGGAAGCTATAATCCCTGTCAATTAAGTACGTTCTCTATTCTGACGTGTCAAGAAATATATGAAGCTAATTTTTATATTACCCTCATGACTGAGACTCGCTATTCTATACTTACTCTTTGCATAATTGCTGCAGTTTAGGTTCAAGTTAGGCATACAAGAGAAACCACCCTCAGGTGAATGGAACAATGTAAACTGTTCATGCTCTTCTGGGCATCTCGTTTGCATAAGTGATTGGTTTAATCATAAGCATTTTCTGGATTGTCTCTTTAATTCTTGTATGCAGCCTTAAGTGTTGTATTATTATTTCAAGGCAGTACATCTACAGTAAAGTACTGAGGGAAATTTTGTTCAGCCAAGTGCCACCAGCCTGTGAACCTGAGAGGGCTCCTTTTACCTGCTATTCCACTTCTGCTTTATACATTACTAGGTGTGGAAACAAGCACTGATGAAGCAATAAACAAGACTGAAGGTAAACATCTCATGAAAGTGTATAGCACCTTTTGACAGTTTTTTTTAAGATGTAAACATAATAAAACTATATGTTTTCTAGTTCTGCCAAGGACCATTTACTGCCTTTAGCACTGGAACTTAAGTATAGTCTCATACTTATTTAAGCTGTGTTAAGAAGGCTATTTATTGAACAGATTCACAAGGTTTTACAGCGTGTTTGAGTGCACTGTAGCCAGCGGTAAATAGATTCAGTTCATCAGAGCTGGCCTTCAGCTATGGCTAACAAGCACTTTACTTTGGTAACCTCTGCTGTCCTAAATGGAGCTGTATGCTCATAGTACAAAGTTACATTGTTTTTCATTTTCCTTTATCAAGGCAGTGCTGTATCAGCACATCACTTTCAAGCTACTCAATTCAAACTACTCTTTTTCTTAAATCTGCATGGGTGTGCATGCAGATGCACACGTATACACACACACACACACACACACACACACACACACACACACACACACACACACACACACACACACACACACACAGGCAGTAACAGTGAATTAGAACATATTTTGCTCAGACCTAAATGTTACACTATCAGTATACATTTTATAAAAATTGCAAGTACGTACATAACGAAAGTGTTTACATAATAACTGTATGGTTATAGGGGAGGTCAGAGTTCAATTCCTACTGGAAACAGAGTACAGGTACAAGATTATGACAAGAAACAAATTACTCCATGTAACAAGTCATACAACTATGAAATTCACTAAAGCAGTAAATTGTAGACTGTAAATAAATATAGTAAAGTGTTAAAAGAAGATGAGGAGATGAGTAAGATGGAAAACTAAGTGGCACCTGTGTAAATGTAAAACCTGTAGAAAGGCCAAGTACCTAACCTTCCACACAGAACACAGATGAGAAATACTTTGCCCAGCCAGCTCACATAAAACAGAGACTCTCAATCATACACACACACACACACACACACACACACACACACACACACACACACACACACACACACACACACACACACAAACACACACACACACACACACACACACACACACACACACACACACACACACACATTCCAGTACAAACATATATACCCCAGGAAACCATGCTTACATAGGGCTTCTGGCTTCTCCTTTCATTTGCTTGCCTTTAACAATGTGCAGAATTGATATCTGTGACATTGTGAGATTCAAGATTTTTTTTTATTGTACCCTATGATCTTCCACCTGGATTGATCACATAGTATGTGACTGGTGCTACTCGGGGTAAGTTCAGAGCATGCTCTCACTTACTAAGCTCATTGTAATACTTGGCTTCCCTCTGCGTGTTTGAGGTTTGTTTGACTGAGTTCAATTTCCGCATTATGGATTTCCTGATGGTACTTGATAGCCTTTGTTATGCTGCTATTAAAACTGTAAGATCACAGTTTGTACAGATACTATTTCTTCTGACAAACGTTTTTTAAGGTCATGGAATAAGGGTGGGGCTGGATGACTTGACTCTCTAGAAAAGTTGTCAATTGTTATGCAGTTTGACATTCTGGGTACTGGTGTTTTCAGTTATTTATGACTGACCAGTTACCCTACTGACTGGCGGATTTGGGAGCTAGTCATTCAAAGGGGAAGACCATAACTATCTATACAGTGTCATGGTCAGAGAAGACCATGTCACATCAAGACAAGAAACTGCACATCACTATTTACTCTGTGTCTTGTAATTAACGTACGATTGCAGACTATATAACTGCTTTGGAGCACTGCATGTGACGATTGCATATGAATAAACTATGATGGTTCAGTTGCAATTTTACAAGTGTTGTGCTTAGAATAGCAAGATCTGGCTGTGGCAGCAAGTAGTTATACACACGTGATACAGATACAGTGCAAATGGGAACAAACATTGTCGAATTTACTATGTCTGGGACTGCAAAGGATGCGTAAATGTTCATGCTCTCAGTTCCTGCATTTTCCATGCCCCTTACTTACAGCTGCATGCTTTCACTCCAGGTGCACTGGTACCTATTTATGTTCACATTTCTGTGGACTATAGAACTCCATCAGCACTGATGTAGCTGTCTCGTTTTTAAATGGGTCAGGAGGCTGACAAATATTCCTACCCTTCCAAGCTCAAAAGCATCATTACTTCCATTTCCTGTATTTGCATGGGACTCGTAAGTACACTTATCAATGCAAATTGCATCAGCTAAAACCCTGCCCTATCAGAGCCTTTGCAGAATTCTCAGCATGACTGACAGGCCTAGGAAGCACATTACTGCTTTATTGTAAACAAAGTTAAGGGGAAGGCAGACATGTTGATTCATATTAGTAAGTAATGACTGTTCTAGTATGTTTCTCACTGCAGAAAAAAAAAGTGCTGGATTCTTACAGATGTGAATGCAACACTACCTTATTACTCAGTAGGTGACCCCCGAGCTGTTTAAATATGCAACAGTCTGAATTAAAATATGGTACATTTCTAGTTTGTGAATGCTATCACTAATCTTGGTGGTAATACAGGCATGCATATACTTTTAGACATGCCAGTGAACTGGGTTTGGAAACAAGACTAGAATATCTGGGCATGTTTTGGGTTTCAATAACAGCTCATTCTCTATGAAGAATATTATTGTTGTGTCAGAGAGAGATACAGTTTACAGTAGGCCAATACAATCTCATCTCTGCATCATGTGCAACTGCAACTGCCTGGTGAGATGGGACAACACAATGTCATCTCTATATCATGTGCAACTCCAACTGTCTGGTGAGTGGGAGTAGCTCCACTTACTATTACAATGAAAAGACACACACACACACACACACACACACACACACACACACACACACACACACACACACACACACACACACACACACGCACACAGATACACACACACACACACACTGTATGTAGAAAAGGAGACAAACTATATGACAAATGGAAGCTAAATTAATTAGGAAATAAAACACACTGATTTGAAAGACATAGCCCTCAGAGTTCGATACCAACATGCAATAAATAAAATAGCTACAAAGTGTGTGTGTGTGTGTGTGTGTGTGTGTGTGTGTGTGTGTGTGTATATATATATATATATATATATATATATATATATTTACTTATAAACAGTTATTAATCTACATTTGTGTATATTTACATTCTTGCTTCAAGTTTTAACTCTTCATCATTAATAAATTAAGTATGATTTGTATTGTTCTATTTTATTTGGGTTAATAAAGCAGGATTTTAAAATATGACAGACTCTGAGATGCATTTTTATTGTGCTGGAATTGTTATACCAGTGAATCACCAGTGCTCACTCAGTGACATTTCAGTCTGCTGTTTCTGTACATACCTCTCAACTGTCACACTTTATGAGGTGCGTCACTCATTTTAGCTGTCAAAGACCCTCTGTGCTGTCAGGAGGCAGCTGTTTTACACACTACCCAGGGATGGTTTAGAACAAATATTCATAATTTATGATGCTTCTGAGTACACAAACACTACATACTCAACAGCGCTTGATTATGCCATGCTTTATATTTCTTTTCTCAGGTTTTAGCAGTTGTCGCACATTTTGGCAACTTGTCGCATATTCCATCAAACAATGTGGTTAAAAAAGATTTAAAAGTATAGTTACCTACCTTTTGTGTATTTTAGATGTGTCTTAAATATTTTTTTTTTAAATTACCACACCATTACTAGTAAGCAGTGAGTTAAATTTCAAAAGTATACATACCGTGCAAGAAGTTCAGACCTAAAAGGAAACCTCATTTTCACTTAGTTATTTTAGTCACAAACACATTTTTCCCTTATGCTACATTTGTTTTTTTTTGTTTTGTTTTTTGTCCACATCAGTAGGAGTAGCATTTTGGACAGCTGCATGTGTACAGTCTATCTCCATATCTCTCATCTGCACATATACCATCCATTTCTGTACCTTTTATATACATGTGTTTAATGCACTTTCATATCCCTTATCTACTTGTATACCACACATTTCATTCTCTTATCTACACGTGTATCATACGTTTGTATCTCTTATTGGCATGTTTACTACAGACTTCTATATTGCTTGCCTATATGTGCAGCACACATTTCATTATCTCTTATCTACGTGTATCATCCATTTTTGTATCTCTTATTGGCTTCTTTACCACAATTTCTGCATTGCTTGCCTGCATGTGTACCATGCACTTCTGCACTTGCATATTCTTAGATGAGGATTAGCCGTTTTGCTTAACCTGTAGCACCATGAGTGCTAAGAAACATAGGTACTGTTGGCAGATAAAGATTGTTCTGTTCTAATTTAGTAATTTCACTACATTCTGGACAAGCGGCAGATCCTTTTCGATTACCAGATTACCTCAGTGCTCTTTTTTATAGCTTCATAGGTACTTACTAGGCTATTGATCCATGAAGATCTTTAAAAACTTAGCCATACATTCCCATGAAGTTTAAGTACAAATAACTGACAGATGAGCAAAACGTTTACATATTGCCCCATCCACGATGTACAAGGGTGCTAAATCAGGGGTGAATTTGTGGTTACCCATCCATTCATCCAGGTTACATTTGAATAGTGTAAGAGAAGTACTTTTTTATGTGGAGAGGAAGACAATTCCAAAGAAGTGGCATTCTCTGTGATACACATCTGTCCCTCCTGCATGCTGTATTTATGTTACAAAAGATATTTAGAGCTATTGAGTGGGCATTTATGCCCCAATGGACGTGTGAATGTGCAGTAGTCCTGATAGGATAGGGTCTTTTGAGTCTGTGTACATGAGGCAGAGATCACACATCAGAAGCCTGTAGGACACTGAAAAGATGGTCAAGGCCTTGTGATAGTCCATGTAGTTTTTACAATTTAGGTCCTTAATTTTCTTAGTAAGAAAGGGTTGTGGGCATTCATGCTGGGTCAAATGTTTGGACAGGTACATAGTGAAGGCTCAAGCAGGCATTCTACTCAATGATTGGCCTGATAAGCGCAGACCACAGTGGAATGATCATATCCTTGGACTATGCCATGCCCTTAGTAGTAATCTGTTCAATGAAAAAAAGCACTTTCTTACAATAATTGATACATGGTGATCAAAGGACAGTTCATTGTCTACATGGATTATCAGGTCCCTGACTACTAGATCAGTTATCAGGAATGCATTGTCAAAGTGATAGCTATAAGGACTTCTTGCTTGCTGAAAGATACTAGTATACATTTCTTGGTAATTAGTTTTAGTCCAAGGTTTTGACACCAGCCACGGCCAGCTTTAGACATAGGCAAACTAGGCGACAGCCTACGGTGCTGTACAATCGGCCTTGTAAAGGGTGGAATTTTATGTATTTATTTATTTATTTTAACAAATGTAATTTTGTTATTTTGCGATCTTCTCGGAGCCCTGTCTCTGAGTGAAGGGCACTGAGAAGATCGCAAAATAACAAAGCCATAGGTTGAAAGGAAGGGGGAAGCACCCTCCCACTTTTATAGCATCAGGCTGGCTTCAACAAGTTAAAAAAAAAAAAAAAATATATATATATATATATATATATATATATATACACACACACACACACACACACACACACATATATATATATATATATATATATATATATATATATATATATTTTAGATTCTGCCGTCACGCGTCAGTGAAGAGAGGGGTTAAGGTCATCATGCATGCACGTGTGGCTGTTCAGATTCAAAACAAGTGCTTACTCTATATACTGTGAATAAACTACCACAGCTTTAGCTGTATTTGTGCCTTTCTTATCATATTTTGGATATAAATTAGACAAACAACCTGCTGTCTAGGTTGCATGGAGTATGTAAAAGTTTTAGTCTTAAGTTAGTAATCTAAATTCAGTTAGTATGACTAAGTATCAGAGGTACCAACCAGAGACGTGTGTAAGTGGTCAAACCCAGTTCACCCATCTTGGTGAAAGGAGTGAGGTGCAGTCTGCTTGTTTATTGTCTCTTAGAAGAGGTAAAGTAGGGAAACAACCCCAAAAGGTGATCCAGGGAATGGCAATTATGCAGAAAGTAGGTAGACACTACAGAATCCCCCAGTATACTTCAAAGAACAAGAAAATCCTAAAAACTAAAATACCTACAGCACAATATCCCAAATCAAATATAGACAAATCATTAACAATGACACATAACACTGCAATGGCACTGATATATTAACTAATACAAATATCTAAGCACATATTTATGCAGGCTAACAAGCCTTTCTGCACTCTATCCCACCACACACAACTGTTACAAATTAGTTTGTCTCTAAGGTTACACAAAATCAGAGATTAGTATACTATGAGGTTAACCCTGCTGAAAGTCCCTTCTATATCTAATTTTTTTGTTTTGTTTTTTACAGTCTGTGTGAAGCTTTACAAGACATTTGCTCCTCTTTCCTAAAAAACATTCTGGTTTGGGCTCATGCCTGACAAATGGGAAAATCCTAGTGCCCTGATATTTTACTCGAGAGTCATTTGATGTTTTGTTCAGGATATGCTATGAAAAAGTAAAGTTTACAATGTGCAGTGGAATAAAGATTTTTGTAATTTGGTTAAGTATATTATTCCGGAGGACTCTTGTATTTTATTACCTGTCATCAAAAGGTGACAGTCCTACCATGTGCATTTAGTTTTAGTGGCCTTTACTCCCTTTCTTAATTTTTATAGTGTTTTAAGTATATAATTTGTCTTCAATTTTTAAATAATATTTTTCTCTTGGGTACTGAGAACTGCTGCTATTGTCTTCCTTAATAAAATTTAAGACCGTGTCACCGGGCAGCAGGCTGTTGTCTTAGTGGCTAAAACCTTGTGCTAGAGGTGCAGTGTTCAAGGGTCAGTCCAAATTTCTTGTCGCTGCCAGTGTGGATTTAAATATTCTCATTTTGTCTATGGGGGTTTTCGCTACCCTCTCAAAAATGTATTTACTGTTTTTATGGTAACAGTAAATACATTTCGGGATGTGTGTGTGAACTTAAAGTTTGTGCTAGTGATGCTAACTGGTTCATTCTGCTATCCAGTCTTGTGTTTTACAATTTGTAGCAAAATGGAGTGAGACATTTGTTGTAGTGTATGGCAGCTGGAACTTGAGTTGAACCAATGCCTTGACTATAATTTCAGCGATGAACATGTCTACTGAGCTCTGCTTTTCTCACCACTGTCATATCCAGAAGATTATTATTGCCTGCATTCTTTTCAAAAATTTTGGATGTATAACCAGTATTTTGTTTTGTGTTTTTATTGTAAATTCATCAGTTTGCTTTTTGTTTTCTGTATAATATTGCTATTTGGGGATCCCCTCCCCATGTTTTGTTTGTATAAAATAACTTTTGGTCAGTGGAATTACCTGCTTGGCAACACTGAGCTAAATGTTGAGAATGTGGAGGGATCTGATTTGTAAGGCATGTATCCGATGAATTCTTTTCTTCCATTTTGATCCATGCAAGGGTAGCTTTGGATTCTTAAGGAGGAATTGCACTAGACATTTTTTTATATATGTCAGTGGAGCAGGTAGCAGGCTCATCATTGGTGCTAGAAGACATGGCACCTATTGAAAATAGTAAGGGAAGAAGTTTTTCTCTGCCAAATTTCCACTAGTAGTAATGCCACTCTTGGTGTCCCATGAAAAGAGGCCACTAGCCTAGTAGGACTAAAGGTAAACAATTAAAATGTTTACATGTGTTTTTTGTACTTTATGTCAATGAAACTGTAACCTTTTCACTATGCATGGCTTTAATATTTGTGTTTGGTGGATGTTTAGAATTTATTTTTATAAAGAATCTTTTTTTTTCTCTGTTGGAGGTACATAGCTCAAGTGCATTTCTACTGGCATATAGCTTTGCACGTGTTGAAGGTGTGGTTTTAATGTACTAGGTATGTCACTAGTAGGTATGGAGTATCATTAATTACCAAGGAGAGCTCTGGTGTGTTTAACATTCTTCTGGAGTAATGTTGACTTTTTTTTTAAATCCCCTTTTGCATTTATTTCTGATTTTTTTATTATTGTGTAGAATTGTGTGTGTTTTGTCTGTCTCACTGTTATGGTTTTGTATTATTTGCATTCCCCTACAAGTTATTGTAGATTACACTTTGGTTCTCACTGTAGTAACATAACATCATGTCATGGTTGTTAAGGTTTCAGCTATACATCTTCAAGGTCTGTGGTTAGTTTCTGATCTTTGTTCCTTTCTCTGTGCAGATTTCCATCTAGATAGAGAAGAATTTTGAACTGTTGTCAGCTTTATCTAAGGGAGGGTTTTGTGTGTGTGTGTGTGTGTGTGTGTGTGTGTGTGTGTGTGTGTGTGTGTGTGTGTGTGTGGACAGTAATATTGGTGGACTGTAATGACAGAAGTCTTGAATGGCCTTTTATTTTTGACATTTTTTTAAATGGGTAGTTATTGGTTCATGCATTTTGTTTCATTGCTTATTAAACAAATGTTTAAAACTACAAATTTAAAACATATTCTAACAAGTGGTACTGTATTATACAAGGAATAGAATTCAATACAATCAGGAAAGTGAATCAAAAAATAAATACGTGCATGCATGGCCCTAAAAATGTGGGCAAGGAGTCTGTTTTGAAAACAGCCCAAAGGTAAACTCAATTCTCCACTAGCCAGATGCATTTCTGTCAATGTGGGTTTTCATGCTGATTCAATGAATGTGAGTTTTGCCATTTCAATGAATGTGAGTTTCATGCGCAGAGAAGTTTACTGCTCATGCTAAGTTTCTCTTCATTATGAGACTGTATTGTTTATTTAGCAAATGGCTGTCTGTGTTTGTGCTATTTATTTCAATATCTGTAATCAATGTAGAAGCGAATAAGAGAACAGTATGCATGGTAACTGGTGAGAAATAACCAAATAATGGAACACTGGAGTGGCTGAGGAGGGGGCTGCTTCTGGGAGAGGGGGTTGCTGCTGGAGGAGCTGCTAGGGGGAGGGGGTTGCTGCTGGAGGGGCTGCTCTGGGGGGGTAGTCTATTACCCTGCTAGGGCCTTATCTGACCATGATCCGGCTCTGGTATTTAAAGTAGAAAATATGTATGCAAAGGTAGTTGCAGTTTAACTACATTACAAGGTATCTTTTTTTTTCCCCCTATGTATTTAAACAATTTAAGGAAATGACTGGAGTGGCTTTCTTGGGGAATGACTGTGTGGGTGTGACTCAAATAGGGGTGTTTTATGAGTGTGGTGTGGGTGGTGCTTAAGGGGCACCAGAGCACTACTTCACCTAGGGCGCCATTTCAGCTAAGGCCGTCCCTGACACCAGCTATCGGTTTGGGAAAGGCATTCTTGGGTGATCTTGGTGTCTTCTGAGGAGTTTATGATGGCACCAAGTATACAGTCATCCACTGACTTGGTAAGCTATAAATCCTTAATAGTAACTTTGACCTCTGAGAAGGAAATGTCAGATAGGAATGGCCTAAAGACTGAATCTTGGGTAATCTGCTAGTGGCAGGTCTGTGGGAGGAGGTAGAGTAGCCCAACTTAATTTCCTGGGTGATATTTGTGAACCAATTTGCTATCCAAACAGTTACAAAGGTATTAGCTTTTAGCTGAGATAGTTAATCTATGATATTGGAGTGCAGGATGGTGTTGAATGCCTTTTTAAGGTCTAGATATGCAGAGTGTGATGATTTGTCCATATATAATCCTTCAGTAACGTTCAGTAACCTTCTTGAAGAAGTAAACCAGGTTAAGTAGGCAGGATCTGCATTTAAATCCAAACTGGCTTAGATCAATAGTTTGTAGGTTACCTATGTCCTTATTTATTAATTACACAAATATCCTTTCCATAGCCTTACAGATGAGGCTGATCAGACTTATGGGTCTGTAATTCCTTGGGTCTATTGATGCCTTACCTTTACACAAGAGGATGACAGTTGTTGCCCTCCATTCATCGGGTGCAAAGCTGGTTTGAAGGTGGATTATGAATAACATCTGTAGGGGGTGTGATAGGTCCTGTTTCAGGCTGGCTAGTAAGCACCCCAGTATGTTATTTGACCACATAGTAGCAGTGTTCTTGACCTTGGATAGTGCGTTAAGGAGTTGCTGATGGCAGATTTGCAGAGGGGTTAGATAAGGAATTGTAAGAGGGGAGGGGGTATAGTTAGCTAACCTACTAGTGGATAAATTTAGCTCTGTGGCCTCTGGATCTAAGAATGTGATATCATTTACTATTAACTCTACAAATTGTTGGGCATTGTTTCTAAAATTTCTAACATAGGATGGCAATTTTTACTTCATGTCTGTCTTTGACTGATTTGGTCAGGGTGTGGAGTTCCCTTTTAAGTTTAGCAAGAGGTTTTTTTGCATCTTGAGAGGTACATTTATTTTTATGTGCAACGAGTTTTCTCTTTTTTACACAGCCTCTTTACATTTGGGTTTCATGATGGGGGTTAAATTTTGAATTTGGCATTGCATTTACTTTGGAGGAAATAATGCATCTATGCAGAAAGTCAGATGTACAAAGAGTTTGGCAATAAAGCATCCTGCATAAACAATGTGATCATCAAGTTGAAAGGGGACATTCAATTTATCCAAGTCATCACTCACTTTCAGGAATGTTTCTAACTTCAGTCTTAAGGTAAATGTGACTGATTTGTTTACCAATTTGCCCAGGAAGGGAGTTACAACTGACCAATTGACTGGGAGCCGAGCTGTGCCATACTGGTGAGGACTAAGTCTCTGATTTTATCATCCCCTGGTTGGGATGTAGACTAACTGATCCAGAGAGTTTATAATAATGAAGTCCAGAAATCTTGGGTGCATATGCAACTAGAGGATGTATACATCTCCCAGTTAATGGAGGGGTAATTAAAGTTCCCTAGGAGAATGTATAGGGACACCATACTAGTTAGGTAGGAGTTATGGGCTGAGGGGATGTAGGGGGGGTCCTATAGCTATGATGTGATAGGGTGTCTTGTTAATGGTACATTGGATATGGATGAGTTCCAATTGTTATTTTGTCTAACAAGTCTGGAGGTGAAGTGTTTCTTTTTTTTTTTTTTTTTTTTACAAATAGGGGGACACAACCACTTTTAGACCCTTTATCTACTGTGATGTGCCTGAACCTGTGGTAAGCATTGAAACCCTGCACTGACAAGGTGCTGTCAATGTTCATGAACAAAGCCTCCATAAAGATACATATATCAGTATTTTCCAGGGTAAGGAGCGCTTGTGGAGAGGGAATTTTTTTGTTAAGGCTCCTAGCATTTGGCAGCAATACGTTTAAGTATCCAGACTCTGCTTTGTTATGTTGAAAGCATTTAACAACCAATGTTATCTAAAAAGTCACTGTGGGGTGGGCAAAGTTTTAGCCAATATACAAAAGCCTTTATGAGATAAGTGCATACCATCCTTGGCAAAGCAGTTAGAACTGTCTACTATCTCCTACCAGGCTGATATATATATATATATATATATATATATATATATATATATATATATATATATATATATATGGGTCTATATCAGAATGATGAAAGCGCATATGTGCTACTATATAAAAGTCGACACATAATACGCGAAACCTGTAAATAGTGAATGGACACATAATCTAATTTTTTTTTCCTAGTGAAAAAATTCACGTGGCCATTCGGAAAAAAATAGAAATTAAAAACCATTATCTGGTGGGGGGCTTCACCCCCCCACATCCCCCAACGTGGGGGGGGCTGTGCCCCCCACACACCCCTAACTAAATATACCAACTTTGAGATCGCACTATAGCGAAGGAAAGGGCAACTCTGTGTAGTTGGCCAACTGCCTCCTTGGCCTGTGACATATTCATTGAATCGCTTAAATGCAGTTCGATGAATATGTGTCACTCTTTAAGTGTTCGCTCAAAAGCAGTTTTGTGCTTCTAATATAGACCCTATACATACATATATATATATATATATATATATATATATATATATATATATATATATATAGTTTAATATTGTCTAGTATTGTTTTATATTCTCACTCCGAGATTGTACTACAGTGGGGGAAAAGGGCATATACACTGTTAGTACTATTTTCGGCGAAATGTCATAGACCCATTTATATATATATCTTGTACCGTTTTTGAATGGCATGAAAAGCCATGCCAATTGTTTATGTTAATAATAATTTTTTGCAGCATGTTCTTGAGGACAACAAAATCCTTCTTAAGGCTAGATTCATACCTGAGACCTCCATCAGGTCTCTCTTCATATAGTCTAAAGAGGTATGTCTCAGGAAATTTACACCCGCATGTTCTATGACTGTGTCATATGTGTACTTGTGGTGCAAGGATTTGACTGCATGCATGATGTGGTGAATCCTGGCCCTTGACAGGCACCTAACTATGACTCTATCTTTGCGCAGCCTGGTGAGTGGTTCATCAGCATCTCAAACAATGAAGTCACCTATGATTAGGATACTGGATTGTGAGTACATTTGCCATATGGGCTTTTGAAATGAAATGCTGTGACTTTGTTGTTTATATTTTAATGCAGGTGCTGCCTGTATTGTGTATTTGTGAGATTGTTGAGGGTATTTGTTTCTTAATTTATATTTGGGGAAACCTTTGTGTTTTGTTTAAGAGCCTCAGCAAATACAGGTCTACGTGCTTTGTCTGATCTGTGTGTGATAGTTTTAGTGTTGTGTTGTGTGGTACTGATAAAGTGCTTACTATTTGTAGTGCCCTTATGTGAGAGTTTTGCCTCCAACAACATTAAATAATTGCATCTCTCACACATTGTGTCAGCTTGTTTAAGTAGTAGGTGGCAGCCAAGCGACACAAAGGTCCCGAAGAAGTTCTCTGCAACAGACCAATCAATGAAATCCAGTACACACTACCCAATCAGAGCCCAAGAGGAGTCACTGTGCCTCTGCTCTTCTCTCGCCAGAAGCAAAGGTGTTGCACGAATCCTTAGCTGACTCCTAGGTAGAAATCTGTAGGCTTTCCAATTTCTAGAAAGGCTAGGAAATAATGTCTCTCTGATTCTTCTCTCACCAGGAACAAAAAAGAAGCACTGTTACCAAGCTGATTCCTGAGAAGTAGTTCTTAGGCTCTCCAGTGATTGGTGGCCTAGTCCTGGATGCAACAGATTTTAAAAGCAAGAGGGAAAAGTAATTAATGATTTGAATATTGGAGTATACACTAAGTCAGTGGGGTGATATTAAACAAAGAATAACTCAAACTTTAAGAGATTAAGGGGCCGGCCTTCCCAGTTATATCTTTCAGTGCCCAGTACAATGAGCAGATAAGATGAGACTGGGAGGAGCTTCCAGAGTTAAATTTACAGTAAAGGCAGGTAGCTCAAAAGCCACCAATCCAAAGCAGTCACACACCAGTAATGTTCTCACTATACCTGCAGCTAAATAAGAGAGTAGTTAAATAGGAATGCCGCTAAATAAGAAATCCCATTTCTGAACTCCTCCCACTAATTCAGTAGAACTCCTTTTCAATCAATGATCAACTTTTTAAGGTAAAACTAATTTTAAAATAAAATAAACTGCAATATAGTAACAAAAAGTAGTAATAATAATAATAATAATAATAAAATAATGGAAGCATCCAAACCTTACATGGAGAAACCCAATCCAAAAGTCAGTGTAATCAAACATAAGCAGTAGTTTCACAGCAGCTGCAGCTAAGACTTCTACCCCATCCAACACTCTTAGATATGTCCACTGTTCTCACGAATTCACTTAATGACGTTGATAGCATTACCTCTTCATGAAGAGTTTTACAATGAAGCATTCTGTTTTTCATGGAAAAGTACTTCTTCATATCTTTCTTTAGCCTTACCCCTTCCATCTTCATACTTCATATTATATCCCCTTGATCCTGTGCACATTTTTTTCTTTTAAACTATATATTCCCTTCATGCACTAAATGTTTTTTCCTACCTCACCCACATCCTTTCTTACAGATTGTATAAATTAAGCTGCTGTACTCTTTCTTACTGGGGCATATGGTAAAGACTGCTCTCTATTTTTCATAACCTCTCCTTCTTCACTGCCTCTATCTTCTCTGTGTCCTGGTGAAAAAGGTATCTAGAACTTTACACAGGACTTCAAATGGTGTCTAATCAGTTGCCTGTATAAACATGTAATAACCTTTTGTTTTTTGCCGGTTAATGTTTCATCCTACACATTTCAGTCTTCTCCTTTCATGCTTTCTCACAGTGCTTCCTTATCATTAGAACAACTAATATCACTTCCCCCAGTTTATTTTTATTGTGTTATTAAGTGCTTTCCTTCAAGCTGTGAACTCCTTCTGCAAGTTACCAATTCCCAGACATATTATTCTGCATTTCTGTAATGACTTTAAGCTACCATGTTTTAGATGGAGACTTCACACTTGTAAAGTTCCTTTCCCTATATTATATGCCTTTCTGTGGATTAGTCCTCCTGCATATCCTTGTGCCCTCATCTAAAGAGGCGCATTTGTCCTTGCAGATCTGCAATGCCATGTATCAACAGTGAAAAGGATCTGCTTTGTACTGACCTCTGTAGTACTTTACATGAAGGCATAATTTCTTCTGAGCTGATCCCAAATATCATGACCTCTTGTATTCTTTTGCCAAGACTATATATGTTACAAATGCTATAAATGTATGATCCCCACACATACACAAACTTTGTGGTTGTTCACTAACTTTTTCTGGAATTGTGTCAAATGTCTTACTAAAATTGAATTAAGCCACAGTCACACCCACAGCCTCTTCTCACAGCCACACCCACAACCTCTCCTCACAGCCACACCCACAGCCCTTCATGAGTTGAATTATTCCATCAACAAGTTCTGTTGCAGTTATTCTGGACTCAAAGAATTTACAGCTGACAAAGCATACTTAAATCTATATCTACCTATGTAATAATAAATGCGTAGCAGTCAAATAATATAAATAACAGAAACTAAAGAAGCAGTGTTTCTGAGAAAGTATATGGGGATGTTGACAGAAAGAATATAAACACTTTGGGTAGCAGAGCATTTTAAGATAACTCGTCAAGGACTTCCTAACATACACTAAAATACTATATCTTGGAATTATGTAAAATATCTAAAAGAGCTAGCAACCAGAAAAACAGCTGAAACAGAATGTAATGTTATGTATTTTAGTGCTCAACACATTCATTTCAAATAACCTTAATAAGGAACTTCAAAGGAAATGCAGTGTGAGCTACTTTCTGATGGGCTGGAGTATCACTGGCTGTAGGCGTGTTGTTCCTTTACCTTCACTGGGCACAGAAATGCTGGTAGTCTAGGCCCTGCTTCCTACATGCTGTCATTAATCTTGACAGAGTTTTCTTATTACATCAAGTTATACCAGCACCCATCAAATACTGATATAAAAAGCATAAATGGCACCATTATGGACAGAAAGGTTGTTTCAACACAAACTGAGTTTTTTAGCAGTGGTATTTAACGAGAGTAAGTGTTGGAATCAGACCTGTATTTCAACTTAAACAGCATACCAGACACATTTTCTGCAGTATTTTGAACATTTCCCTCTGTAACTTTACAACAATGTTACAGTATGGGCAGTGTTTTCACTCAAAATCCAGATGTGAAATTTATTTCCAGAAGTTATGTTTTGAGATGTTTATAGAAATGCAAGCCCTATTTCTATGTACATAATTAAGAACGCCCTCAATATCACCCACGCTAAAGAAGTTAGTAAATATGAGTAACAGTTCATTCAGTTTTAGCTAGCTTTTCAGCTAATAATGAGGAGGATGTTGTCAGTCACGCATTCTCTTTATAAAGTTGTAACTACGATCACAAACATAGTTTAACATCTCTAGCGAGATGTATGTTTCTGGGAAGCCCTCAGTGTACTTTTTTCTGCCCTGGGCTTTGCTGTAATGATTGTCAATAAGCTAAAACCCAGTCTGTTATGAAAATATCACAACAGATAAAATGCTGCATACATTTAATAATTCCTCATTAACACTTCATTGTATTACATTTGCTTAATGGAAGAACCAGAGGAGGGTAAACAGAGATACTGTGTTTAAGTATATTTAACATTCTGCCAGTAGTTACTATCCCCTTCTCTCTCTTATTTTTTGCTTTTTTTCCAACTCTCCCATGTCCTCTTTAATGCTAATTCCATCTCCACTGTTCTTTTTGGTAGTCTACTCTATGGCTCTCTTTAAAGAAGTACTTTCAGAGGTTCAGAAAGTAGTTTGTCCCTATAATCTCCTGTCAGTGTCTCCTACGCTCCTTTCTCATTCCTGTTCAGAATGACACTTTCAGACACTTCTCCCAGATGATCTTGTATGACAAGAATTTGCTCCCCATCTCTTCTGGTCTAATGAGAAATAGCTCCATCTCCTCTTGTTTTTGGTCATATCATTTCCACTCTGTCACTTTTACATTTCTGATTAACTTCCCCTGGCATCTTTCTAGAACATTGTTGCTCTTCTGTTAGAATGACCTCCATGACTGCACCTGATAATCAAAGCATATTATCATAGGGGGCCTACAAAACAGAGGCATTATCTCTTTGCTTCTGGAATTTGTCACCCTAACGTTATAAACAGGGATGGCTCCAGGTACTGGATTACCTGATTGCAACCATTCCAAATGTAAAAAAAAAAAAATGCTTTTAATATATTTTTTATCAGTCAAAACACAACACAGTGCATGCATGGAGTTCCGAGTTCTGTTTTGAAAACAAGCCAGCTTTTAGACATACACCCAGAAGTGAATACAATCAATATATCTTAGTGAAGGTTCGTCTGCCATTTCAGGGGCATCGGAATTACTTTTCTTTGGGACTGCTTAGGCTACTAGGTGAAGTAGTGTGCATCATTGCTGACTGACTCAGTCTGCATCATACAACTAGTGTCTGAGACATTCAGATTCACAAAAGAAAACAGAGTGATATTAAATCCACCCTGGCGATGTGGTTGAACCCCAAAGACATTCTGTGTTGAAGAATAAAAGTTAAAAGATGATAAACCTGTTTGCTGCTCCTGTAGCAAAAGCCGAGCTGGCCTGCATGCTGGTAGACCTTGGGCATTCATTTTCTGTTCAGATAAGGCAGTGTTTTGATGAGAAGAGGGGGATTCACTTGTATTATTCACTTAAACAGTGAATAGTTTGTTTGCTGCACTGAATAGTGCATTAGAGAAGTTAACTCAAAGGCTTGAACAGCTAGAGAGGAACCAAGCCAGTCTTGAGGATCTGGTCTTATTACTAATTCATTGTTCCACAAAGAACTTTTGGCCATGTTTGACCATCATGGCTATGAATATATGGAGATGGTTATTAAATTCAACCAAAAAGGCATTGAGACTTTGACTAAAGAGGCATGTGAATTAGATAAAGGTATCACTAGTGATGTTTTGCATGCAACTAATGTGTTTGAATATAATCATGTTTTTTAAAAGTATTGAAGGGCAAACAAATAGTATTGTAAATAGGAAAATTAAGACGCTTGATAGAGACAGGATGCAGTATGAGTCCAACACTGCTTATGCTGACCCACCGAAGTTTCAGGCTTGGGGGAATAACAATAATACTGTTAATAATAATAACACTCATGTAAGGGCACAAACAAATTATATGGATGTTTTTTTAGAACAGGAGGATTTTCCACCCCTAAGACGTTCAGAACATATCAGGGAGAGAAACAATCGGGAAAATGCTCAGGAAATGACCCATCAAACATATTGGGGGAGGGGAGACAATTCCAGCTTCAGAGGGAACATGAGAGGCAGGCTGAGATATAGTACTCAGGGCCGGAGATAGTTAATATGTTAAATCAAGAAGGAAATCCTTCTATTCACTTGAATTCAAAGAGGGACTTCAAAGTGTTTAAGTTTTCCTCCATACACATTGATCAAACTATATGTGACTTGCTGGCTAGGGAGGTGTCCTTTGTCCCAACTAAGTCTATGGATGTGAGTGATACTTTGGTAGATCCGACTCTAAACCAGTCACAAGTGGTGTCCCGCAAGGCTTGGTCCTGGGACCCCTACTGTTTGGCATATACTTCTCAGAAGTACAGGCAAACACAGGAGGACTATGGCTAACCAGGTTTGCTGATGACTGCAAACTGGGAGACATAATTGACTCTTCGGCTGACACGGACATCCTCCAAAAGGGCCTTACTGAGATGGACATCTAGTATCAAAGTCATGGCCTCAAGCTAAATGTCAAAAAATGCATAGTCATCCCGTTTGGGCAAAACAAAACACCCACAAATTATCACATAGGTGGCAGCCCCCTTAATACAGAAAAGGTAATAAGAGATCTGGGGACCCAGGTAGATAGTAATCTCTCCTTTGACAATCATATTGCCAAAGTAGTTAGGAAATCCTTCTATGTGGCCCATCTAATTACTAAAGGGTTCGCATTTAGAAATAAAGAGGTTATAGTACCCCTCTACTCGTCACTCATCAGACCCATCATAGAGTACACTGCCCCATTTGGGATGTACCTCACAAGACACTTCCAACAGCTGGAAAGACAACAAAAGTACCTCACCGAGAGGATTACTGGCCTCAAGCATATGTCCTATGCAACCCGACTGAAAAAACTCCGTCTGTACTTAGTGGCATATCACTTACTCAGAGGTGATCTCTGCCTGACTTACAAAGCCATGTCCAACTCAGAACTGATGGACATGCTCCACCTAAAGAAATCCAAGTCACTGTGAGCCACACGCGCTAGTGAGCTAAACCTCACCACAACAATAAATAGAACATGCTGGAGGGATAGATTCCTGTCACAGAGACTCCCCATGCTTTGGAACAAAATTCCAAACTACATTAGGAAGAGCCCCTCACTAACACTCTTCAAGAGAAACCTTGACGAGTGGATGGGTAACAGAAAATACACCCTTGGGATCACTTCATTGGCTCTAATTGACAGTGGATCAGTTAATTAATCAATGGGGCGGTGAAAGCCGACACACTCTGGCTAGGCTTATAAATGCCCTCGGGCAGATAGCCTAATACCTACCTATGAACCTATAAAACAATATGTAAGGAAATTAAACTTGAGCATAATGTTCCACAATGTAGAATATACTAAGAACCCACTATACATCTCTAGCACATATAACCCACCACTCCACCCATCTTTACAATTATTTCGAAAATATGTGTGAGTTGGACTTACAGAGCTTAGAACACAGGAAGCTCCAAAATATGACATATAATATGTCTAAAGAGGAATTTGAATACTTGCAGGAATTAAAAAGTATGGATGATGTGAGAATCATGAAACCAGATAAAGGGGGTGGGGTGGTGATTATGGATGTTGAAATGTACAATGACAAGATGATAAAAATATTAGAAAGTAAAGCTTACAAAAAAGTCTCACTAAATTGAGTAAATGGAGCTTATGGAAAAATTAGAAATGAGCTCAATGATTTATTTATAGAAGGGAGTATTGCCATTGATGAACTTAATTACATGAATGTCCCCCACCCGAAAACACACACTATATTTGGGTTGCCCAAAATCCACAAAGAGTTATGTAATCCACCAATGAGACCTATTGTGGATAGTAGAGGATCCATAACACAGCCCATTGCTAAGTTCTTAGACCTTTAATTAAAGAATGTACTACAAGGAGAAGTCCATTTATGTAAAGACTCATGGAACTTTTTGGAAAGAATAAACAGCCTCAAATACTCTGGCATAGGGGTATTTTTGACCATCAATGTAAGAGACTTATACACAGTTATACCACACAAACTAGGGGTTGAGTGGTTCTGTGACTATTTTGTGGAGAAGAAAACAGCTCAGAATAAAGTTAATGTTTATGAACAACTGATAGAGACTCAGAGGTATTCATGAAGCTCGGCGCAAGGACGGCATTAGCCTTGCGCCGACCATGTGGCGTAGAGATGGCACAGCAGCACCACATGCATATTAATGAAGGTGCACTGCCATAACGACCACGTGCATAGGAAACGTATACGAGTGCAGGGGGTGTGTCCAAGTGCTGCATGGAGGCGTGAACATGTCGGCTGCATACGTGCAACCTAAAATGCCGACTAGTACAGCCTGCCTCTAATAGTAATCACTCCTGTCAGTGTCCATTGATACTGAAATGTATGCAAAGCATACAAGACATCATTGCGAACACCACAATAAGAAGTAAACACAAAGGCAAGTAGCTGAATATTGAGTCCCCATCCCTCGAACAAATGATATTTAAAACCCAGTGCCCGTATTCCATTGTAGTGTCGCTAGTTATACCAAGTGGAAGCGAAACGCATCATGTTAGCACACCGCCAATTGCCAAGCCTAGCCCAATGGTTTGGGTTACCACCTGTCCTACATTGTGAGGGACAGTCCCCCTCTAGGCAGGTGTGTCCATACCAAAACCATAATAAATGTGAAATGTCCTGCTATAGTAGGACATAATTATGTCCCATATGTAATGTAATAGTCCCATACAATACGTATGTCCGTATATAAAATACCTATATGTTACAAAAAAATGAATAAGCAAGTAAATGAAACAGAATAAGCAACTATACTGCCACAACAATAAAAGCTTATATGTAGGCATAAAACTAAAGTACTATCCTTTGTAATGACCGTGGGTATGTGTTAGCCTGTAAACTCAGATATGTGTCCCGAAAATGTCCCATCCAGGTCATATGAAAAGGTGGCAACCCTACCAATGGTCAGAGCATTCGACCAATATCTGCCCATTTGCGGTTCAAGTCATCCTTGTCAGGAAGTCCCATAGATGAACGGGTATTACCCGGGTCTTCCTACCATGTCATGAAAGATAAGTATTTGCGTGTACCTATGTGCGTGAAGTACAGCACGTGGATGATCTGAAATGCTAGTGTAGACCTCACAACCATATTGGTCCCAGAGATATGTAGTGTACACAATGTGTTCTGTTGACTGTGCCATGGGCCATCACCTAGAGAAGGGATGAATGGTGTCTGTTGAATGTGGGGGTGGGGGTGACGGGTAATGTAATAATTCGCCAAGGGGAGACTGGGTTGGATGCACAATAGGTGAACTGGAGGTCTATGAGAGAGCGGTGGGTGAATCAGGAAGATAACCAAAGAACAAATATACACATCCGCAATACAATCCCACAAACATGTGAACATTAAAATGTGCAATACACAAGTAAAGAAACGTTACCAGCACATACCCACATAATGGTCTGGCCTGAACTGAGCCATCCAACTCCAACAAACCTGGATACATAATTGAATACCCATCATCCCCTTCACAGCACACCCCACCCCCTTCCTGAACATCCACCAAAACCAGCCATACTCGGGCCGCTAGATAGGCGCGGCCATATCTGCACATAGTGACCCCTACCCATATCTAGTAGGCAGTCTCACCCTAGGCAGTCTCAGGACTGCAAACTATGTATCCCTTGCATGTATAACCCTACCATACAGCCATAAAGCAAAGAAGGTCATTGGTCCCCACAATGTTTGGATATCCCTCATGAGATATGTATCTGTTCTAAACATTAGACTTGGTGTCACGACACAATGTCCAGTCCTGTATACATCTGGGCACAAGTTGTATGAGCAGTAGTTGTCCACAAGTCTGCTCAGCCTCCAGCCGGTCTTGCAGAACCTACGACCTGGGATTAAACACCTGACCATGATGCATGTCTCCCCACATGCATGATCGGGAATATATACATTACATATTTGCATAGTGGCAGTCGGATATAGGGTGTTTAAGGCGCTTTAAAGCAGATGTAAGTAGGGTTATCACCTGCCCCACCTTGTGAGGGACAGTCCCTTTTTGGGCAGTTGTGTCCAGACCAAATATAATACAATGGCAAATGTCCTGTGATTGTAGGAAATATGTCCCATATTTCATGTAACAGTTGCATAAAACAGTTATTTATGTAAAATAAAGGTTACAAGAAACAGATTACGCAACTAAACTGCTGCAAGAATAAGCTTTCATATAGGCAAATAAGTAAAGTTCTAACCTTTATACTGACATGTAGATATGAAGAATGGACATGGTCACAATATAGGAAATCCCATAATAGTGCTGTTATATATCAGGATGGCCATAGGTGAGCACACCTCTGGATCCCCAACCACAGGTAGGACGCTAAAAGTGGAACGAATGATCTCCTCATGCTAAGTCTGACTTACAACTAGGTACAGGGCAGTCCCGGTCCCCAGTCGGACAAGACTAAACCCGGAAGACCATATGAACACCCTGACAATCAAACACACTTATGTGCCAGGACTATAGGCTTTGGAGGTCTGAATATCCTTGGAGTGAGTCAACATGCGGCATGAGTCCAGAGCAGTAGGGAATAGGGAATGGCGCATGTGTAGTAGTGCATTTTTTCCAACAGGAAAATGGATGCCTGCAGTGTAAGTGAAGTGATGACTCGTGTGTTTGGGTAACTATGCACCATGGGTATACATATAAATGAGGCAGAACATCAATAGTGTAGTGGTTAGAGCATTCGCCTAACGAAAAGGCATTCACGGTTCAAGGTCAACAATAGCACATATCATTTTCCTTGTGGAATGAATGTTGCTCTTCTGTAAAGCCAACATTTAAACATGTAAAGGTGAACATGTGTATCGCATGGGACTATTAACCAGATCCTTTCAATCAAAGTGGTATTGTCATAATGTATAAGGCACAAATAAGCACAAATAAGCGGCAGTAAACATATGTAATGCACAGTAAGCATAGGCAAGTGCGCCTGCGTGCGTGTAAGCAGCTCACAGCATAGGAAATGTATGTTTGTACGTACATATGTACTATATATATATATATATATATATATATATATATATAGACACATATGTATATGTATATATATATATATATATATATATATATATATATATATATTCACACACACACACACACACATATGTGTGTATAGATATATATCTACATACATGAGCAATATATATATATATATATATATATATATATATATATATATATATAAAGAATGGATGTTGTAACAGTAAAGCATACACAAGGGATGTGAAGGGAATCAAGAGCAATGTTGGTATTATAAAGTGCTTTCAGCGTATGTCATAAAAAGCAGCCCAGGAGTGAGCAGAGCACTGCTACTCACCCACAGGCAGGGTTTTACCCGTGGGAGTAACATCGTTGAAATGCTAAGTCTACTTTACACACAGATGGAATGTAGTCCCATACTGGGACCTCCAAAAATTGGAAAGTGCAAATGGCCGTATTCCATAACCCCAGGAAAGGCACATATGTGCAAATATACATGGCGGGAGATCCTGTGAATAACATGAGGCGGGACAGAATGTGTGTAAGGCCCCAAAAGCTCTGAAGAGGGCAATGTGTAAAGGTGTGTCTTGGCTGCGATAACAAGTGGATAATGGATGTTACGAGTGTAAATTTAACACGGGTGGGGTGGAGGAACTATGGGTATGCAATTATGGATCCAGGCATGCCAGGGTTGGATGGGCTGGTTCTAATGGACCACCCCGTAGCGGTCAGCTAGGTCGTAATAGGTATATATGCATACTCACATGCAGACAACATTATATGTTGAAGTACAAATTCTGCAACAAATGCATTCCATTTGTTGACATAAATAATAGGAATGTGCTCATACAAACATCGACAGCAGATGGAATAATAGGCTGTGCAGAAGAGGGGCGGGTCGAATCACACTATCACATTCCAATTACCATTGGTAATCCATACATGAACATATAGCGACATCTGTCCACTTTATAACATGCTACATACCGATTACAAGATAACTGGAGTGTGTCGGTGTTATAATGAATAAGGCACTAGTATGCTGATGAAGCTTATAAACACCATTACGCATGTGTAAGTGCGTATGAGCGGGAATGTATTGACACACTGATGTACATATATATATAATCATATATATATATATATATATATATATATATATGTATATATATATTCACACACACACACACACACACACACACAAATAGATATATATATATATATATATATATATATATAAAACAGCAAGATATGAATATACATGTATGAATACATATGCAGTTATGTCTGTATATATTAATGTAAATATATATATATATATATATATATATATATATATATATATATATATATATGTTACAGTAAATATACACATGTATATACCTAGTTTATGTTACAGCAGTTACGGGTAACATGTTTAGACCAGGCATATGTTGGTGGGAGGGCCACTCAACAAACGTCCACCTCCCACCACCCTCCCCCAGCTAGGCCGGTGAGACATACAGACATGCAATAAAGGTAAATACAACACTGCTTCCCAGACCACTGGCAGGAAACTACCAGTGAGAGAGATCTACAAGGTCTACAGTTTAAACATGGACAGCGACGTCCCTTGCGGGACACCAAAAATGTGGTACTTCCAACCAATAGGGTAACACAATTATGACCAGGATGTTGCTGTACACGGAACAGTAGGTTGTGCAAGCCTGATAACACATGGTTGACACAATGCATGACATGTGTCCCAACATGGGGAGAGTGGGCAGTGTGTAGGGGTGTGTTAATATCCCACCTGCGTCCACCTGCGCCCACAGTAAGGATGAGTGCTGTAGAGTAGTGGCAGGAGGGGGAACTACTGGTATGCGATTATGGGGCTAGGCGTGCAGGTGTTGGCTGGCAGAAACATATTAGGACCTCCCCGTGGGTGTAAGCAATATTCCGATGTGGGTATAGCAGACGCCCATACCTCCCAAACCTTAAGAGCACATATACTGGAAAGTCGGTAAACCACTGGGGGAACACATAGGGACCATATCATTGAACTGTCCCCGATTACCAGGGAAGTCTGTTATTACGAATCAGAATCTAACACAGTCCCAACTAAACTCTCCTAGAACTAGTGATATTAGGAGGAAAGGTGGTGAAATACACGCACTGAATAATGACAACATGCAAGAGTCATAAACAGCATGTACCTCAGACAATATGTATGAATACATATGTGCTCTGTGTCCGTCAATATGTCAGGTTAATAGCACCAACCTTCTAAATGTCTCCCTGAGGTCATTATGCAGTGTCCCTGATTCAGTGTTCATTCTTCCCCATTCGCATGAGAGGTCTGATAGTGAGTGAAAGTGCATGTTCCACTGACTACCTTAGAAAGTTGATAGAATAATAGGTTTGGGGTTACCACCTGTCCACCTTTGCAAGGGACACTCCCCTTTGGGCAGTTGTGTCCTGCATAATAACTGTAATTAAGGCAAATGTCCTGTGATTTATGGCAAAGACTACCTATATTGTCTGTAGTAGTAGCATAAAACAATTATGTTCCTCTGAAACACCTAAATGTTATAGGTAACAGTATAAGCAACTATAATGCTACAAGAGTAACCTTTTATTTAGGCAAAACAGTGAAGTACTCCCCTTTCTACTGGCTGTGGGTGTGTTGCCCTGCAAAGTCTGATGTCTCTACATACAGGTCCTATAGGGTTGCCACCTTTCCAAATGGCCAGAGTGGGACATGTTCTGTATAAATGTCAGACATTCCAGGACTAAACAGGTAGTGGCAGAATGTGTGATTGCTATAGTCCATGTTATACACATATATGAACTCTTCAACCGCTGTATACGGGAGACCTACGGAATCCCGAAACCACAGTGTTCTGACGTACACAATAACGGGACCAGATTCCTATACCTCACATTACTGACATCGGCAGTAACTCGCGAAAGTAACACAGACATGGAACACACACACGCACACACAGGCACACTGCTACCCAACACATCCAAACAAACCATCCTACACTACGTATGAGCAGGTGGCCAAGACCCCCTACACCCCACATGTAGGTGTCTGTGCCCCCCCACACCACCCCCTACTTTAATATTCTACCTCCTAGGTCATGCAAACAGACGCACAAAGCTAACACACACCCACACATTACAGTCCCCCAAGAACACACACCACACACACAGAACACACACTTACACACACTACAGCCCTAAGAAACACACTTTCACACAGTAACCTACCTGAACCGCAACACCAGAAGCACTGACTAACTGTCCATTAACATCGTGAGATTACACCTCGCACATCTGGTGTTTCGGTACTGTGTTCTTTCGGACCTTAAGCCTCGGGATTACGTGCGTAGGTCGGTATGTGGTAGGTATCCCATTTATATGTACCTCCATGGTTATGTAGATGTTGTTAACCTGTATGTATAACTACATATATATGTATATCCCCATATATCGACATCTCTCTCTCTCTCTCTCTCTCTCTCTATATATATATATATATATATATATATATATTATGATGTATATATATATATATATATATATATATATATATATATATATATATTATATATATATATATATATGGATTCACTTTATAACCTCGAAATGCTGAAATATCGAATTTCAGTATCTCGAGACTATAAAACCGAATCCACAAAACACCGACAAACAAAAACCGCGAAACCACATAACCAAAAACACCGCACACACTACACTTAACATACAACACCCACATCACAACATAAACAGAAAAACAACACACATACACAACTCACACACACATAAGCTGCGCCCCCCACCCCCTACTTATATATACTAACTCCGAGATTGCACAAACACAACACAAAAGCTCACTCACACACGCACATTCTCCAATCCCTCACACACACTCTAACTCCCACTCAAAACCCTTACAAAGCACTCACTTACCTGACATAACACCTACATCCACACATGGCACCGCATACCACCAAAACACAAACTCGGACATTACGTAGCGTAACTTCATAACCGCGACTTCGACATATTTTCGAGATATATTCAAATTCACGATTATGAACGTTCGCTATTTGTAACATTCGACTTTATAGCTTCGAGATACTGAAATTCGACATTTCAGTATTTCGATGTTATAAAGTGAACCCATATATATATATATATATATATATATATATATATATATATATATATATATATTTATAACATACACCTTTCATTGGGTACATGCCAGTTTGTCCTATTTCAACACATTCCTACCTTTTGTGTTTTATCCAGTCAGTATACACGACTGCCATTGGTACATCTCAGGTAGCTTAGTGGTATGTTATTGTGATGAATGTGTACATGGTTGCATGTTCTAATCCTGGCAGTGATATCTTACCTCTCAGAGCAGGCACTGGTAGTGCAAGGGTGATTAACGCACATTTCAGCGGTTGTGTGTTCCACATGTTTATTATTCTGTGGAGAACTACCTATATATGCAAGCTGTGTTTAAGGTATACTATGTAACATGTACACATCTGTGAAGATTCCTGTCAGGGATACTCCCCATTATTTGGAAGTACATCCCTAATTACATTATACAAAACCCCTCACTAACACTCTGGGGAATCCTTGCAGAGTGGGTGGTGAACAGTAGCTACACCCCAGGGATCCCGCAATTGGCTCTGCTCCACAGAGGGACAGTTAATTAATCACTGGGGTGGCAACAGCAGGCACGTTTTGCCTATGCTTATGAATGGCCTTGGCAGTTGGGCATGTACCTACCTATGTATCTATGAACCTATGCATACAGTATGGGCACATGCTGATAGCTTAATTTACTGTTCAGGTATTGACTTACCTTGTGCCAATGGCAGTTGTGTGTACAATAGTTGAGGGCTACCTATGTAGGATGCACACAGTAGACCACCTATACATGACAATTTACAGGTGGTCGTGTGTGTGTGCCATCCATGTTTGCTATGTGTGCAGGTGGAGAAGGGTGTCAGTCCATGTGTGCCTACACTGTCAGTGTGTGTGCTATGCGTTCCCTCTTTGCCAAGGCATGGGCATACTGGGCACACCTCCATCTGCCTACTGGGGCTAGCACAGGGTGTTCATGGTCTGAGTCCCCCTGTGCCTGTGGGTCCTTTGGCGATGGTGGTGGGCTGTGAGGGCCTTCACCATTCTGTCCCTGCTGCAGCTGTTTCTGCAGGATCATATTGTGTAGCATGGCACATACTATGAAGATGTGGGCACACGTTCCTGGAGAGTACTGCAAGGCTCCACCAGATATGTCCAAGCAATGGAACCGTGATTTCAGCATCCCAAAAACACGCTCTATGATGATTCTGGTTTCTGTGTGTCTCATTATGGCGTTCTTGCATGGCTGTGTGTGCATTTCTGATGGGAGTCATCATCCACGGTTCCAGTGCATAGCCAGCATCCCCCACCAGGTGGTCATATGGGATGTCCCCCCTGGCAAATACCTGATACAGCTGTGAGGCATGCCAGATGCGGGAGTCGTGAAGGCTTCCAGGGCTGCCAGCGCACACATCCATGATAATGCCCTGGGCATTGCACATGATCTGGCAGTTGATGGAGGGGAATCCCTTGCGGTTTATGTAGCGCCTACCCTGCTCACCGGGTGGTGACTTGCTGTGTATGTGTGTGCAGTCTATTGCACCCAGTACCTCTGGGTAGTCTGCCACATGGTGGAAGAGATGCATATTGCTGGCCAACTCCTCCTGCATTCAGGGGATGTATATGTGCTCATTGGCATGTGCTAACATGGCATCCATGAACTGGTGGAGTACCCTGGATGCTGATGCCTGTGCGATCCCCATGATATCCCCAGTTGGCCTTTGGCAGGTACCTGTGGCTAGTATTCTCAAGCTTACACACACCTTTGTGTCCACTGGGATGGGTTCCCCTCTGTTACTTCTGGCTCTGAGGCGTGGCCGGCACAGCTCAACAAGTTGCTGTATGATGTCCCTGTCCACCCTGTAATGCTCTACTATCTCCAGATCATGTAGCCCCTGGTAGGTTACCCTGGGTCTGAACACTCTTCTCCTCCTCCAGTGCCTGAGATGGTTGTCAGCATCATCCTCCACACCACCGTCTCCAACACATGCTGGTGAATCAAAGCTATGGCAGCCCCTAACATGTACATATTAAAAGTTCCCCTTCTATATACACCAATGGTGCAGAGTATCTGGGAATACACAAGTGTGTGTGGGGGGCTTTCACACCTTATACTACTGTGAAATGGATGATGCTGGTGTAACTGGGTGTGTTTGTGCTATTCCAGCTGCAGGGTATCTTAATTATTGTTTTTACAGCAGGTACTGCTATTGTGGGCCTTTGGTGTTGATTTACGCTTGTCTGCCATGATTCATCTATTGCCCTTTACTTCTATTTTCAACCTGATTCCCCTCCCATTGACAGGCATGCATCCAGCTGCCGCCTTTCTTGTTTTGTGCTTTCACAACCCAGGATTGTGTTGGGAAATGTGTTATGTAGCTGATCTACTGCAAGTTTGCTTTGTTCTGCTGTGACAATTCTCTTTTCTTTGCTGTACAGCACCTCCCCTTTCCTGTTCTGCAGGTAGCTGCTAGCAGCCTTGTTAGCTGTTGTCTATCACCTACTGTGAGTTTCTAGGTGTTAATTACTCATTTGTACTCCAATTACCATGCTGCAGCATTTCCTTATTGTCTTCCCATATCCTTCCTGTTTCAGCTGTGGTGCATGCTGTGCACAGCTGTTTACCAGGTTTCATGTGTGTTTTCATGCATGTTTACATGAACTTCCGGTGACCTTGTGTGCTCTCAGCTAAGCAAAGCTATGGCTACTTCCACACCCCTATCCTGCGGCTTTGCTTAGCAACACGCAACATTGATTAGCAATGATCCAATGTGCTTACAGCTACGGTGGTGCGCCCCTCTCTTGATGTCATGTTTACCTCCAGGCCACTCCTCGGTGTTGTACCGCTATGCTGTGTGGTACATCCTTACGCCAGCGGGGCATTTGCGATTCAGTATTACTTGATTCATTTGCATAGCATTGACTGCTAATTCCTACTTACCACATGGAACACTGTCACAGACCCTTAGCAATCCTTGCACCATGGTTGTGGTGTAGCATGCATGCCACTGACTATTATGGGGATATCATGAATTGCGTTACATTACAGTTTTATGACATCTAAATATATTTTCCTTGTGATCCCATTTGCGCACAGATGCACTGCGGTTTTACTTTGTGTTGTTGTGACCATGACATTAAATGTTATTTTTTATATGTTGTGCACGTTGTTTTATGCCATTGGCTATATATTTAGCCATTGGCATATATTAACATTATAATACATAAGTTTGGTCCGCTTTCATGGCTCCGATTTTATGTTTGACAAAATGTAAACCGTTTTTTTTTTGGTTTACATTTCTACATGCTTACACTACGCCTGCACCACTTCATGAATCGCTATATACCTTCATTTGCATGCTACACTGCTGCACATGGGGTAATGAGCATACATGTTCCAGGAACTGTGCAGCTCTGCCGTACGCTGGTAGTGCATGTGGAAACTGCTCTTACCTGAATCGCTCTGCGGCCATATTTGGCGCTAGATCGCCCACGCTACTCCGGCGTATGGCGCAAGTTTCATGAATCCCAGGGACTGTGTTATATAATAATTTTATTCTATTCAACAAAGAATTTTACCTACAATTGGAAGATGAGTTGATGGGTTCAGTATGTGGGGGTCTATACGCAAATGTGGTAATGCTCCAACGGAAAGAGATTTTTAATAAATTCACCTTACTTTTCATTTTGCAAATGCTATGTGCAGTTTTTAGATGATATTTTTATTTTTTGGACAGGTCCTTCTGAAATAACTCCTGAGTTTTTAGATTAATTGAACAACTCGACAAGTTTCTTGAGATTTACCCACTCCATTGACCTTGATAAAATTTCATATTTGGATATTAGACTGATGAAAGACAGGGAGCAGAAAATATTCAAATCAGAAATTTTTAGGAAATCTATGTTCTCAAATAGTTATTTGCACTATGATAGTTCTCACCCTTACAAACAAAAAAGAGCTGTCGTTAAAGGGCAGTTTGTAAGGGCTGCATGTATTTTCACCTTCTTTAACAGTTTTTTAGACGAATGTGATAAGCTGAAAGACATGTTTATTTGTAGGGGCTATCCATTCAGTCTTACAAATGAGGTTATGCTAGAAGTAATCAAAAAGCGTGAAAGATGGTATTTTTTGCCTATTTTGAATCAAAAGGCAGGGAACTGTAGTGTGGATAACATCTTGGATAATTATATAGAAAATACACAATGTTTTAATACACTAAATTTGCAAAGTGTGGAGCGTAAGGAACCAAGTAATTTTAATACTGCAGTTGTTACTACATTCGACAGCTCGAGTAGGAACATAGCTGATATACTGGCCAAGAATTGGTTTGTTATTGTAAACAACAAGGACCTAAGGGAACTGGTCAGCGAAAAACCTTGTATAGTGTATAGAAAGGATAAATGCCTAAAGTCTATTTTAGAGACTAGAACTAAGGAACATGAAAGTGGGAAGTTGAGTAAGTGTGGTAGTTGCAATTATTGTCCATATATACAAGAAGGATGTCATTTTAACATTAACAATATAAAAGTGAGCTTGAATCAGAAATGTTCATGTAACACTGAGAGAGTGGTATAGTGTGCATTCTGCTTAAAGTGTCCTTGTTTTGATATATGCAAGATGGAAAGGAAATTTAGGAACTGCATTTATGAACATCTCAGGGATATAAAAAACAAAAATGTCAAGAATGCATTGGTGAAACATTGTATGGAACATGTTAACCATGGTTTTAAATGTATTATCATTGAGACACTTACCCAGACATAAGAGGTGGCCCATGGACATTAATTTTGGAAAAACATGAGGTTTTATGGCAACTGAGAACTAATGCCACACACAGTGGCCAGGCTTAAATGATGCATTTTCATTGTCCTGTTTTCTAAAACTTAAGGCATTAGAAAGATGAATTTTATTTATTGTGTGCTTTACATGAGATTATGTTAATACTGTTTACACATTTATCATATTGTATTTATTAAATGTTTTATATATATATATATATATATATATATATATATATATTTTTTTTTTTTTTTACACTAATTTTACTATTATATATAGGTTTTTACATAGTTTTAGTAATTCACAGATTTGTGAAGGTTTTATGCTTTACTATGAACTGAGTGCACATGCGGTGGGCATGTTTTAACATTAATTAGGGGCGTTGGTTTAGTTGCATAAGCTGTAATTTAGTATTTAAATAGTTGTTTCATCCTTATTTCTTTGTCTGAAGAAGTCTCTGAATTAGCAGAGATGAAAGCGCTTATCTGATTGTGTTGTATCTTGCTTAATAAAAGTTTTCATTGTACTACAGCGGCTTGTGCAAAAGAACACATTTTTTACATCACTGTGATCCCCAGCTCTGTTTGTGCTCAGTTTTCTTGCTACAGCTTGTTTCTTCCTTAAATACATTACAGCTATATGGCTTTCCTTACTGGTTATTAAGGAACATTGGGAAAGCTCTAAAATGTACCTTACAGCTTCTAGAATCCAATCTCTTCTGGAGGTGACCCCTATCTTAATCCAATTAATTTTAAGACAGTCAGTTATAAATTACAATGCAGTCTGGGGCAGTTAGAGTGTGTGGAAAGGCTGGAGGAAAAGCTGAAGAGTAGATAAAGTTTGAAAAAGTGGATGATAATGGGAGGTCATGGTAGAAGGAAACCAGGAGGGTCACTGGGGAAACCAGTGTGAACAGAAAGACACCTTATAGTCCTTTGCCTGTGGCTCCATTTCAGCTAGTGATGGCCCTAACGATCACAACTAGTCATCATAAGGTTAAAAAGTCAACAGAATGAGCGGGTGCAGAGGCAGTCTGTAAATGAAAGTGACTCACCCCAACTGTTGCCTGATCACAGGTCATTGACCTGTTGTAATATAACCCTATCCCATTCTATTTAGTCCCATCCATTCATTTGCTTTGTGGAGCTCTGCTTCATTTGATGTTACCAGCCTCCAGTGGATTCACCCAGGTATTTTGTTTGCAATTTAGTCACATGACCAACATGCCAGGTTTTTTTTCTGCTCTGCTGCCGTCAGTTCTGCTCTCCTAATTGACATTTCACACCACAACGGTGGTGGCCTAAATGCAATACTTTGCATTTGTTTGCATGGATCCTTAAATACTATGTTTCTGTCTATTTAGTCAGTTTTTCCAAATTCTTCTCCTGGGGTTTTCCCCTGTCCTCCATTGCTGCACCTATTTTAGTGTTACTGAAAAGGTAGATCCTGTAGTGTCCCAGATATTCCTGGGACAAACACATTAAAAAGAGTACATACCCAGGATCAATAACTTATGCAATCCAGTAGTCTTTTTTATTATTCCTGATTAGCGTCTTTCTCAGTATAATTGCCTGTGTTCATACAAACATGCAGCAGTGCAGTTGTTCAGTCTCACTACTTGCTCTGTCTGCTAGCCACCTGCAAGGAACCAAATCAGATATCTCAGCAACGCCGGTTTAGACCACAACTACCTGTACTCCTCTAGCAAGTTCTGTAATCCAGGCAGAAAACTACATCAGATTTGACTGACAACTATTTCTTGTCATGATCCCATGAAGTTTTATTAAATCATTTTGTATCTGTTAACAGGATAAGTGAATTAACCTATGCCTGACCCTTTTCAGTCATGACCCAATGTACAAAGATTATGGCAAATGCAACATATGCAGACAATTTTAGAGCAGATAATCAACCAACATGTTTTAGCAGCTGGTCAAAAACTAAAGTACTCAGAGAAACCCAAACCAAGACTGCAAGAATACGCAAACTACACATAAACAATTACTTTGGATCAGGACTAAATATCATACCCCATAACTCTGATGGCAAAGATATTAACCCCCAAGCTACAATACAAATAAGGCTACTACCCCAAAGACTGCCTTCTAGGGAAGAAGCAATGTTTCCTTCAGTACTGTCTTTGTGACTTTCACTGTTTATATAACTGTATTTCCCTGCATGTTTTCTGCTCGCACCCTTGAGCTGTCTTACATTTCTCAGGTGCTTCTGCAATGGGCAGAGATCTGCTGAAGATCTCTATTCTGGGACTTGCCAGTATAATAAACACATTTCTGAGGACACTGAGAAGCAAACCATCTGCTCATTGTTCTTTATGTTTCATAAGTACAGGAAGTTCTCTGTCTAGCTCTTCCTTCTCTATCCTTATGCCTACCATTGGCTTCATCTATCTGCCCTGCCTTACTGCCCTTCTCTTGCTTTACTGCTTCTAAGTTGAAATATATTATTTTAATACCTCATTTTGTTTTTTTTTTTTCTAGTCATCCCTGATCTCTCTCTCTCCCATTTTCTAAGTCTAGTCAAGCCTGACCATTCCTTCATTCTTTTTGTATCTGAATTCTTCTAGAAACCATTCCTGATGCATTCTGCCAAACTTTCATTTCTCCCCATCATGTCCTTTATTGTTCTGCTTTCTTCTTTATAACTATGCCTCTTGTATGTACCTCTCCCTGCTTTCCATCTCTTGTATGCCCTGTCTTTTGCCCTAATTACTATCCTCAAATTCAAGTTAGGAATGTTACCTTTCATCTTTTGCCTTTTTGCTTCTTCATCCTTCTCTTGTTGATAGCCCTGAGCGCTCTCTCTCTGATCCATTGTCATGGCTTGTTTGCCCCCTCAGTCCCCTAAATCAGTGCTGATCCTTTCTCATCCTCAGCACGTCATTTGATTAATATCTCACTATTCATTCATTCATTCATTCATTCATTCATTCATTCATTCATTCATTTATTCATTCATTCATTCATTCATTCATTCATATTTTGATAACTGGGAAGTCCATCTGAGGGCCATTTTCATTAGAGTTCAAAATCCACAAACATTTGTATAATAGTAGCAAATAACATTCTAAAATTACTACAACATTAGTTAACGTGTACATAAAGTGATTAGACTATTGCAGTGTTAATTAAAGTGTAGATAGACCTGATACAAGGGTTAAAAAGAAACTAATACAAAACAGGAGAGTGCAAGAATGTTTATATATACAAAACTCTGACTACAGGTAATTCAATCAACTGTATGTGGTAGGAGAAGATTAAATGAGCACTGCTATTAGGGTGGTATTAAATAAAAACCAGCATCAGACTGATATAGTATCTTTGTTCTGGTATTAATAACCCTCTCCTGTCTGTATGAATGTTTATACTACACACACACACACACACACACACACACACACACACACACACACACACACACACACACACACACTTAAGAGAGTGTTTTGCTTTTAACTTAACTTTTACAGGAAGCACTGGTTACTGATTTAAGATATTTTTAATCTCAGAATTATTTTTCTAAAACCTCAAATATAGATATATAATGCCTTTATAGAAAGTAAGGATTGCACAATATTGTAGCAGTTAGCATTGTTGCCTCACAGCAAGAGGTTCTCTGGTTCGATTCTCTGCTAGGGTGCCTTCTGTGTGGAGTCGGCATGTCCTCCGTGCATTCATGTGGGTTTCCTCCAGACACTCCTGTTTCCTCCCATGTTACAAAAACGTGTCTGGAGTGTTTCTCCCGAGGCCTCCTCTGAAAATAGGCTCTATCCAGGTCAGACTTTCCTGGTAAACAAATGTTAAATAAAATAAGTAATCACTTTCATTTATTGTATCCTTACAAACAGATATCATTATCCGTGCATATCTATATAATTCCCCCTGCACCTCTTAGCCGTGTTGCTTTCCACAACATTAACAAGTTCTTGTCACACATTTAAAGGGAAGCAACAGGATGGAGTTCATTTATGCAGATATTAATACACAGAAAAAACAAATACAGCTTAATTAAAAACTAACAGAATAAGACAGTCTCTTACTGCCAATAGATTTCTCTGATGTTGCTTGCAAGTAATGAACTTAATATTACATATAGAGAAAGTGTCTTAAGGGAAAACGTGTGTTGTTCTGTCATTTTTAATTTAGCTGCATGTCCCTTTCTGTGTATTCTGTCATATCTTAGTCTGACAGCATGACACTAATGCTGTATTAATGCAGTGTTGTGGGAATGATATCTGCATAGTTTTAAGGGAGTAACACAAAGGTGATTAGTGCTACATAGATAATTACTTTTTGTATTTGTGAGTCATCATAACCAGCACTGTGCACATTGTACACATACATAACTGTAGGATCACAGTGTTAACGCTTTTGGAACTTTGCACCTTAGATCATATTTCATTGATTAGACATTTTCATGTATTTTTTCTATTCAAGTCTTCAAATCATTCATCTTCACTAGTATAGGTCATAAGACTATTTATTTCTCCCTGCAACAGCCCCATTCTAACTTAGTAAGTTGAGCATAGAGGCAGTACTTGGTTGGCCTGGCTTTGATTACTAGTGCTGTGAACTAGGATATTACAGACATTTTTTCTACTTAAAATATAAGGCTTAAACACTTCATGGGAATATACAGCTAAATTTCTAAAGATCCACCACTGGAAGCAATAGCCTTGTAATCACCTATGTATCTATTAATGAGGTGACAGAAAACCAGAAGGGTCATTATCCTGGCAGCCATAAAGGGTAGGTAGTATGTTAGTCCCCAGGGCCTGAGGGTCTGACTTCCATCTCCTAGTTCATGACCAATGACTTGGCAGTGAGTACCTAAATGCTATCTGGCCAGGGAACTACCTGACAATTCAGGCCATCGAATCATCCATTGTGCATTTTTAGGGGATCTGTTAATACCACAAAACTCTTTTGTGGCAGCAGCCAAGCACAGCTATAATACCAGGCTTGCAGTCTAAATGTTTCTATATTTATTAGCAGCCTACAGACTGTGGTGCTTGGTAAGCATGTGGACTTCATGGCCCTTAGTACCATTTGTGAGATAGCAGTGACACCTATCAGTAAAGCAAAAGGACTGCCTACCTCCCTTCCCCCTAGAAGGGTGACCTCACATTGCCTGTACATTCCCACACTCTTCTGTGACCTCCTCCTTTACTCAGTCGCTACTCAATCAGGAGTCATCATCATCATCATCATAGTCAAGGATTTATGTCTCAGTGACATGATTCAGCTAGATGCATTATATTGTTTGTCTCTCTCTTTTTTAATAAGAAGGTTTGATAAGAAGATGGAAATATGCTATACATAATACAAGTGAAATCCTAATAAGTTTTGAGATATTTTCTTTTTTTAAGTAATTAGCTTTTTTTTTGAGAAAGGTTATTTAGCAAAGTAAGTACTGATGTCATGTGTCAGCTTATGCTGCATTCCATAAAATGCAGAGAATTTATGGCTGCCGCATTACAGTGGTTTAGCTAATTTCATCTCCAATGCATGAAAATGGCGTAACTCCAAGTAACATGAATTTATGTATTAAAGTGCCACTCATTTCTCCCTGATTTTATAGAATGTCCTAGATTTTGTGTCATATTTTTGCCCTGTCTCTCATAATTATTTTTGATTTTCTGGTAAATAACTGAGGATTACAGTCAATCAGTACTACCATATATTGCAGGTTCACACATCTTATTGCTTAGAAAATGCATGTGGATGCAATGCCTTTTGTTCTATCAACTTTCTAGGTCAATTAAAGTAATATTTAAAATTGCCTCTGATTTTATGCCTTTATACCCATTCCCCTGGATTTACTAGTCTTCTGTGCAGGACTAATCTAGTCCTGCATGGAAGCAGCAGTTTAGGAGGAGGACGGCAGCGTGCCATGCATATTAATGAAAGCATGCTGCCTGACCTCCTAATCCTGCATGGAGTGTGGACGAGTGCAGGGGGTGTGTCTGACAGCAGAGCTCTCATAATAAACACGCCCCTGCAAAGTAGAACAGCAGACACTGTAAATAAATGAGCGAGACTGCTCATAGGTGTTCACATATCCCCACCAAAAGTCCCCCATGTGTACAACAGGAACATGACATACAAATAAAATGAATAAACCCTTTTATTTTTTTTTTTAAACCCCGAGTACAGCTAACTGTAGGTGCATAGGTTTGCCCATCGCTTAGCTATGGTTAAAGCAGTTCAAAAGGCTGAAGAGGATAACAAGGAAGATATATGCAAATGAAGCAGCACAGCAATAGTGTAGTGGTCAGAGCATCCACCTAATGTGCAGGCATTCCCAATTCAAGTCCCACTGCAGCACATTCCATTTTCTATGTGAAATCTGTATATGAACATTTTTTGACATTCTTTTGCAGTATAATCTACTAAATAACATTTAAATGTGAACCAGAGTACTGCATTAAATGCACATGTGAAGTGTCAGTGTCATAATGAATAAGGCACTAGTAAGCAGGTTTAAGCACAACTAAGCAGTAGTAAGCATATATAAGCACTAGTAAGCGTGTTTAAGTGCGTTTGCATGGGGCTAAGCATTGCCTACAGAGATTAAGCAAAGTAGAAGCTAACTGAATGTAAGAAACTGTAACCGGAGGTTAGCATTGCTTAGTTCCACGCAAACCTGTGCACACCCACTTACAACTGCTTTAAAGTGCCTTAATCACTCTGTACCCAATGGTCCATGTTCTGCCCAGCAACAAAATAAACAGCTTCTGCAAGACTCGAACTCAAGACCCTGCATACCACAGTCACAGAAGTTAATCAGTAAGCCATCACAGCAATACATAGAAATGAGGTATCAGCAAACTAATCCTCACCACAGGAAAATCAAATCAAACATGTGAACTGAATCTATGTACAGTGTGATGTTGTATAACCTGCCACAGAATATAAATATGTGAACTGGAGCACTGTAGTAAGCATAGATTTGAGGTGTTATTGTAATAAAGTGTAGAAGTCCCCAGGTCCCCATACAGTGTATGTACACATGAATCACCGATACCAGACACATACATAACCTGTAATGAATAATAAATCACTGCCAAAAGCCAAATATAGTGCTAATTAACTATTAAGCAATGCCAACTGCAGCACAACTCAACTTAGTAAGTGTAAGCAATGTGTAGGGAAGCCAATTCAATCTGCCCAGTGGTATACTTCTTTAAACAATGCCAACCTTAGGTAAGCAGGTTTGCCCATAGCTTAGCCTTTTCAAAACTGGCCAATCACAGAAAAGTGCAGGAAATCAGACCTACTTAAACACAAGAGGCAGGAATACAGATCATAACTGGTTGTAACTTCCCCTTGCAGACACTATGGCAGTAAGGGGAGAAGGAGTGTGCTTCCGTGCGCAGCGCTGGTGCATCCAGGAGTCCAAGGTCATGGCTGGACTCCTAGTTAAAACCATGCACAGAGACTGCTGCAGGACCAGTACCAGGGCTCCCAATATTAGGTGGAGGCCTGGGACCATCTCGCCTGTGACCTCACCAGTCCACTGGCATACCCCGACATGGTGAGCAGGTCAGGCACCACTATGTCGACCTTAAGCGGTGGAAGGGGACCTCTTGGAGGAGTGGCTCCACAAGGCTAGAGCATCAGGGGATGTCCCAGCTGTGTGTATCAGTCCACTACCTGTTTAATAATGGCCAGCTCAGGTATATCATGAATAGGTATGGCTAAATATTCCTCTTATGTCCCCCACAGCTGCAATGGATAGGGCTGTGAACCAGGAGACCCACATCTGCTGCCTGGTGTGGTTGTGATGCGAGGCAGGTCAGTAATACTCATGCTTTTACTGTCATAGGAAATAAAAAGTAAAAGTAGTAGTAAAGTAATTGCTAGTATAAAACCTTTATTGTTCAGGGCAAGTACTGCATACACTAGAGAATATGGCAGGAAGAGTCTATTATTGTTAGTATGGCAATAAAAGTGTAATAACCTGACAAAACAGGTCTAACAGCTGGACTGTATGTGTATATTCTGGTATCATATAGTAATGTAGATTTGCAATCATGTAATACTACTGTAGTATTAAGCACTATTACCCACACCATTAACCATAACGTGAATGTGTAGGAATGTATATATGACAGGTGTAATCCCCAGAGGTAATTTAGTACAACTGAGAGACACATAGACAGTAAAGAGGGGAAATGCAGACAACAAAACCTGAATAGCACATGCAGCTGAGATGTGAACTGTTGTTTTATTAGCACACACAGCCACGGTTTGAATCCTGCCAGCAGTAGTAGTCTGCATACAGAATTAATCACCATGACTGTATGTCCAGACTGTCTATTAAAGGGGCCCATATCTAATGCCTATCAACATGTCTCCCTGGGAAATCCATGGGATGATCCCAGATGTATAGTCAGCAAACAGGAAATACAACTAATTGGCCCACATTTATGACAACAAACCTGGCACACTAGCAACTCCCCAATACCTGATGTGACTAAGGAGCCATGTATGTCCCGTTTACACCCCAACCTGTTAAGCTGTGGTCAGAGTGTGTGCAGTAACAGAGTGAGATCTATGTGCATACTACTAATGTGTAATCTGGAACCTTGTGTGGCAACAGTCAGGTAGTGCTAACAAGCGTTGCTCCCTCAGGTACGTTGGATATGAACACTGTGCTGTGAAATACAGACCAATATAACCTGTACTGGTACCATCCACCCTGGTATTGTAGTGGATTGTGAGTGCTGCAGTTTCTCTGAATAGTAAAGTATCAGTGGTCACTGTCACCCACACTGTGCTACATAATATAACGGTGTAGGAAAGCATGTACATGTGTGTGTCAGGTCACTAAAGGCGGAAGACGACAATAGTCTAGATATGTCCAGGCATACCAGAATGTGGTCAACACATGGCCAGAGTCTGTGCAGAAAGAGTTGGATAGGATAGTGCAAAACATCAGCTGAGAATCCCACCATAAGTGTACAGTCAGTGTTAACAAACATTCCCTCCACAGGTAAACCAGGTAAGAGGGCTATGCTGCAGGTAAAACCAGTTCATGTGTAATGAGGTTGACAGCCATATCAGTCTCCAATATAGGTTTATAGGGTAGTGTAGTAACACTTGCAAGGTACAGATAACAGCACTGACTAGGAAAGTAATGTGGAGTACAAGAATATACTACTTGTTAACTGACAACTTTCTCTCCCCCCACCTTATCTCCAACAATAATCAACATACCCACCCCAACTAGTATGCACTGACTCTGATAATGGACAATTGATTGATAAATATTCTAATGGTTCCCATGCATGTGCCATATTGAATTATTCAAACATTGCTGGCACGGTGACATCAACGTACCTGAATTCTGTTCGTATTACTACTGTGGTCCCATATATGCATGTGTTCTGTTTGCTATGCAACTGTTCTGTATCTGGTGTCTGGGTTAATGGGAATATCTATGCATGCTGTTATACCAAACCCTGGAATTTGTTGACTATAACTAACCTATATATGATGTTGAAATCTAAACACTACAGCACGCTTGAGAAGGCCGGTCCCAGCGGGACCACCTGTCCCACCACGGCTGGCCGAGGCACTGGGCACCACCATGTCTGGGGCCCAACCTCGCACCTCCCTGTCCATTGGTCCTGCACCACCTTCAGGTTGAACCGCCTCAGGGGATGGGCCCCCCCCCAGGAGTGGGCACGGACAGGCACCTGTCATCCATGGCCAGGTTGGGTTTGTGGTGCCTAGAGTGATCCAATGACCAGGTCGATGATCTTCTATGCCAGCTTGAGGGCCGCGTGTCACAATTTGAGAGTCAGCCTGGCTCTGGGGCTCAGACCCCAGTACAGCCACCTTCGGGGCTGTGAAGGTGCAGTGGTAACTGCCCATGGGTGGGGACCTCAGTCCCACTGTTACCACAAGGGGGCTTGTGGACTTCCGATATCCCAACACCCCTCCCCATCAAGGTGCTTATCTCCACATGGGTCATATACCTCCTCTGTATGCATCTTGTGTGTCTTGTCTGTTACTATACCCAACCTACCTCCCCAAATATACCCAGTACCCCTACCCAGCATCCCACTACCACCTGAAAATAAAAAGGGCAATCTGTTCCCACAAAAAAATCTCGCCCCATACATAGCTGTTCATTTCGCACACGTATCCACTGGACACATATAATCTGGTCTAATTGGAATCACAATTAATTATTGTTGTCCTCACCCCTCTCCCAGGGGTTTGAGTATCCAAATCTACCTCCAAATACAGTGTATATGCACAGCTGTTGCTGTAGAAGAAATGGGCAGATAAGGACCTTCCCTACACCCTTCCTGCACATCCTTAGTTATTTTCCCAACTGTCTTTCCCTCTTTGTGCCCCTTTCTTCACCACTTTCCTATCAACCCCTTTTTCTTTTCTTTTAAAGGAATTAGCACAGATGTAAGAGGGAGTAAGCACTTTTAAGCAGCAGTAAGTGGGATTACGCCTGTTTGCGTGGGTGTAAGCAATGCCTACACAGGTTAAGCAAGTCAGGCGCTAACTGAGTATAAGAAACAGTAACCATAACTTAGCAGTGCTTACCATCGCACAAACCCACTTACAACTGCGCAGAAGTGCCTTAATCACACTGTATCCAATGGTCCTTGTTCTGCCTAGCAACAAAACAAACAGCCTCTGCTAGTATCAAACCAACCAGGACCCTACACACCATAGGCAAATTGGTTTATCACTGAGCCATCTCAGATATACATATCCTTGATATATTCACAAACATATCATACAGTCCAGTCATTCAACAGTACAGAGAATGTATTCCAACATGTAGATGTATGTGTGTGAGTAAATATATTAATGTTTAAACAGGTACAACATATTGATATATATATATATATATATATATATATATATATATATATATATATATATATATATATATATATATATATACATTTATGAACATATAAACATGCAAATGCCTACATATATAGATATATATGTCCACATCTACATGTCTAAATATATACGGCAAGTTTTATATATATATATATATATATATATATATATATATATATATAGGTATATACAGACATACATCTGTAGATACCAATGGGGAAATGACAAAACATATATGTCCTCATGCAACGTTAATGGAGTTGAGAGGCCCCACGCAATATATGTCTGGTACGAATAGGTATACCCCCCAGCCAAGCATGACCCCCATGTAATACAGTACCAAGTGTTGCAGATTTCATAACCAGGATCAGACACAACATAGCCATCCCTAGGATACATATACACAGACATATATATGCAGATACAGGTGTATATATATATATATATATATATATATATATATATATATATATATATATATATATGTAACTACACATATACACACAGAGATATGTACAGTAAGATACATATGTAGTACGTGCACACAATATGGAGCAGCCAGTCACCACCTTACCAACTGGAGACTGTATGAGCCACACATACGAATGACATTCATAGCCTGCAACATATACCCACAGACATATCAAAGGGTCTAACACCACACACAGGTGTGCATAAATGAATGTGAAAGCTTTATTTGTGTACTATGACAGTTTTATATGCCATGTCATATAGCTGTTTAGACACTGACATCCATATGAACAGTGTAATGCAACTGTGAAACAGTTATACTAAGACAGTAGTCTGAAAAGGTTGACATAGGTTGCTGTCCGGCCAAGGCCTTCAAGTAGTACATTAGTAATGACAGACTGGGACACAGCATACCAGACAATCAACAGTACGTAATGCAGATGTATAGATCAGCAGCCTCTATCTACACTCTGTACACAATCCCTAGGGGGTACAGACCCCAGATGACACAATGGGATGTATCTGTTACATAACAAGGCATACCTGACACCATCACAATCACACTGACAAACAGAGCATCCCATATGGCAGGAGGCAGTAGGCCTGCATTTACCCAAGGGGGATTGTATGGTAAAGTACATCCAGATACCTTAAGGCAGCTTATCCCAGATATCCACACATGTTGTAACAGCCTAGGTTAGTCATGGAGCACCGCCCCTACACTCACTAATACTGGGCCATATACCACTGTTACATACACTGGCCTCTGGAGTGCATTAGGGCACACATGTATTGTGTAGGTGAAGCCCACACATATATGGCCCCAACCCTCCAGTATGTATGGGGGACACAACAGCAGTGGAATGATGGCAGGAATGACAGCATGACATACACACAGCCCACTACATAAGAACCCCTGACAGCATGTCATATGTGCAAAGCCTGGTATGTAGGTAGAGGACAGAGGCTGGAACACAGGCACATATGTGTATAACTGTTGCCATACACTAAGCAAGATATGTATATGTGTATATATCTATATGGATATATGTATACTTATATATACATATATGTTCACCATATGTCCTGCACATGGAATGGAGCCTTACCTCAGCCCCAATAATCAAAACCTCTCAGTGCAAGGGGATGTCACGTATGTAGTGCAGGTATATTTGTAGACTATTGCTACTGTAATAGGGATTGTCTTCACAGAAATGGTGTGTGTGGGAGGTCACATCTGCTGTTAACATGTGCGCCATTGGCTAGTTACAGACATCCTAAGGTCATCATAGTACAGTACCACTGCTAGCACAGTAACACCCCTGTGGACTACAGCTGCAATATGGCTAATATATGTGGACAGTCTGACACACTCTGGTCAGTCCAGGGGTATACACAGAACCTCTTCATGCAAGACATGTGGACCAGGCCTGTCAATGTGGATGTTAACAGCCATGTAGATGGGTATAACATGTACATACTGGTATACATTTGCCCCAATAGGTTATGCATTTATACACCCCTGTCTCTCCTGATGCATAATAACTGCTGGTACAGAGGTGACGTGGCCACATACTATCCACTAGTCAGTGACATACATCTGAACAGCATCCCACTTCTTTGTCTGACATACATGACTATTATGGTGGCCAGGCAGCAGTACATCTTTCAAGTATCTGGACATGACATCTTACTGGATAAGTACAGTAAGCTGCTAGGCATGTAACAAAGCACAGTGCAGGCTACAGGCAGACTGACTTAACACTGGGCTACATCTCCTATGTGGGAATACACATGTACCCGCATAGATAGCAGGCTCTACAGGCATGTTGCATCACAGAGAAACAGACACCTGTGTGAAAGTGCATAATCACAACCAATGTGAACACAGCCACAGCCACATATGATAAGCAAGTGTACTATTACAGTATATGGACTATCTGATGTACACCATCCTGATATGAGCCACTCACACAAAAACCCTACATATACTAGGCCACTACACAGTGTGGTCCGATGGCTGTCTGTGGTTTGGGACATGTGTGTGTTCTCCCCTACAAACATGTAAGTTGATAGGGTGACATACAGTGGAGCAGCATGTAACATCAGTTAGAACAGGACCAAGAACAATGACATCTGCCACAGTCTCTACACAGGCCAAGGTACATATGCACTATACACACTGTCGACAATTACCAGACTTACACATACCACAGTACTGTACACACAACCACAGAATGCCCAGGCTATGTCCTCAAATATAACCCCTACGATACATAACATGTGTAGCAGTCTGATATCTCACTGGCTTGTTATCAGATATGCTGTCAATGAATATGGAGTACAGAACATATGCCCCCCTATTGCATGACATATGTACAAAGGTTGACAGGGTTGTGGCTGGAGGCACATTGTCAATATTGACATGTTGCTGTGATAACATCATACATTTCCTGTCGTAACAGGGTTTGATGCAACATATGTCCTATGAAGAGTATGACGTCAGTAACTCTCCCGGCTGTCATCATCTACTGACTGCAATCCTCACACCACCTTCTGCAGTTGAGAGATAGGTGGTCTGTGGGTAACACAAGGAATACAAGGCACCACACACTGCCCAGTCTGCAGATGACCCTACAAATGGGGATTCTTCATAAACATAGCACTGACATGACAAGTATTAAAACATGTAGAACAGCCATATCCACACACACACCCTGTTAAACCAATACTACCCCAACTGCAGTATAGCAGCACTTACAGTCTGTAGTCAGGACAGGCACATCCCCCTCCTGTGTGTTGGCCTGTTTCCACAGTTTATGTTGTCAGAGGTAAGTCCCCAATCCATCTGTGATGCTGTTTGCCAAACAACAGATCTAGTTTCTGCTCACAGTGAATGAAAAGGCCCAACACCAATGTGATGTTCCTAGATATTGGAGTGTGTTTCCATGCAATTGGCTATGGGAATGTTACCACAGCTGTTCCACATGCGATCAGCTAGAGGAGGGCTGTAATCCATGCAGATGCCATCAGCTGATCATGAGCATCACTGACAATGTATATGCCACTGCCTAAGCTAAGCAGGTCTAAGTCTCCACATCCACCAGAGAGGGAGTGAGAGAGGCATACAGAGGCAAAGAAAAATCAGGGTGGGTTGGGAGAATAAAAGGTAAGCATGTTTGTGTCACACACCTACCAGTCTAGGGTATCGAACCCATGACTGACTATGTTCTGATATCACATCTGTTATCCCTGCACAGTGGATATTGTGATTTATGCTAGGGGCACCATATAAAAAATTTAAAAAATGCACTCAACATTGAGACCTGTTGTTACACACTCACAACCACCTCCAGACAGGACATAAATGACAAACATTGACACATACACACCTGTCACATCTGGGATTAGAACTCCTATCTAATTAGTTATTGCATTACAGCACTATGGAATTATAGAACGTGCCACAGAGGTTACTGGAATATTCAGTCCCCAAAGGTTTATTCCACAGTGAGTGATATCAGCAGGATTGCCAAAGTAGGGTGAATGAACTGTAGTGAGTGTGACTAGCCAAACATGCATTCCTCTCTATACAGGCATAGGGACAGACACAAAAGCATCCACAACTCCCATGTGTGAGAACAGAACCTCTACCAGAGTTCTGTATTACACTGCAGCATTACGCTGTTATAGTGTGCACCACAGAGATTGCAAGAGCACTTTTTCCCCAAAGGTGTACTTCACAGTGATTGACATCAGCAGGATTGCCAAAGTAGGGCATTTGAATTATATTGAGTGTGATTAACCTAAATTGCCCTAATTAGTCTGTATGCATTAACGACTGTTTTGGCCAGAACAAAAATAACCCGCCTTTGCAGGTCATGAACCCAGGACCCTGTACATTATACTCACAGCAACTAACCACTAAGCCATCACAACAGTACTTGAGACTGAGTTACACCAAAGTATTCCCACCATAGCATAATCAAACTGAACATGTGAAAGGAATGTATATACAGTTGTCCGTAAATGACCTCTCACAAAGCCAACATCATGCTACTCAAGGCAGAAGTGACAATGCTTGGGACACCCATGGAGACAGGAGCTGACAGTTCAACTGATGAATCCTGCACTAAGGCACTGTATGAGCACATCCACTTGTGCATGATTCCGGACATCCCACATAGAACCACAATGCTCACCCCCAAATAAGCAAGCCAGTCTGGTGGTCTCCTGCCATTAACAGAGTATACAACAGAAGGTAGACACTGTTGAAGAAAAAAGGATAATCTAAGGATGCAAACAACTCCCTTACCAACCCCAGTAAGATATTGAGATCCCTCATGGAATCCTCCAAAGCTGGTTATGTAATTAAAATCACCACAGATTCCACAGACAACCACACAGCATTCTATAGTTATGTCCAGAATCTAACTGGCAATGCTGAGAAGTGCTCTGAGCTACAACAGAATGGCATTACATAGACTGCTCCCATGGAATGTGCCAATATCCTGGCAGATTGATTTAGTGCCACATTCACCCCCTCTCACCCCCCAAAAGGGCTCATGTCAATACAAAAAGAGTTTCATGGCCACACAGGCAGAAACAACACTATCCACAGCTAAGAATACAGCATCCATGGGACCGGATGACATCCTGGACTGTGTACTACATAAACTACAAAATGAAATGGCAACTCACCTAACTGTCATGTGTAATCATAGCCTCACATCAGGCCTGGTGCCCACTGAGAGGCACACAGCGCAGTTATCCCACTCCACAAGGGGGGATCCACCTGTGATCCCTGGAACTACTGTCACATCAGTCTGATGAGCCTGATCTGCATGGCCATGGAATGCATTATCAGGGATGTTTTGAATGCAGACATTGGCAACCCTAAAACACTGAACCCCACACAGATTGGGCTCATGGAGTGCCAGTCTTGCCTCCTGAAACTGATTGACTGCTTTGACTCAATCTGCATAGCTGTTAAAGAAGGTAAGGCAGTCTATGTGGACCTCACCAAGCCCTTCAACACCATCCCCCAGTCTGGAAACATAGATTATAACTAATCCAGCCATACATCCCTATGCCACTCGATGATTTGCCACATGGCTTACTGACAGAACCCAAACTGTAGGTGTAACTGACTCCAAATCCATTCCCAGACAGCTGACAAGTGGAGTACCTCAGGGTTCAGTCCTGGGACCACTGCTGTTTGGCATCTACATCTCTGAAGTACAGGCCAAGTGTACGGGACTCTGGCTAACAAAGGTAACAGATGACTGCAAAATGGGAGTCATTATGAGCCTGACTGTACTGCATGATATGTTACTGAGACCAGCCTGACATCATACAGGCGGGATGGAGTACTGTTAACATCTTGTGCCCTTGCCATGTAAGGTCCTGATTATGGGATCTGCAACAGCTGGTAGTGTATTGCAGAGCAGATGTGTTTGGCTGTGAGAGGGATACCTATTCGTGCATGATGTATGTTGTTTGTGCATGTCACCCCATTAATTGTGCATGTGGACATATATGTTTCTGCTATGTTCCCACTTTATCTACAGATGTATGTCCATATATACCTATATAGATATAAATATCTGCTTACATATATGTATATATATATATATATATATATATATATATATATATATATATATATAAACACACACATACACATATATCAATATGTTGTATCTATTTAGACATTAATATATTTTCACACACACATACATACATCTACAAGTTGGAATAAATTCCCTGTACTGTTGATTGACTGGGTTGGATGATATGTTTGTGAATACATGAAGGTTATGTATATCTGAGATGGCTTAGAGGTAAATCACTTTGGCTATGGTGTGAATAGTCCTGGGTTCAAGCCTAACAGAAATTGTTTATTTTGTTGCTAGGCAGAACAAGGGCCAATGGATACAATGTGATTAAGGCACTTTAAAGCAGTTGTACGCGGGTTTACACAGGTTTGCGCAGAAGTAAGCACTGCTAAAGTCTGGTTACAGTTTCTTATACTCAGTTAGCTGGTGAATTGCTTAACCTGTGTAGGCATTGCTTAGCTCTGCACAAACCCATGCAAACCTGCTTGCAACTGCTTTAAAGTGCCTTAATCACTGTATATCCAATGGGCTGTGTTCTGCCCAGCAACAAAATAAACAGCTCTTGCAAGGCTCAAACCAAGGACCCTGCACACGACAGAAAAAGTGATTTACCACTAAGCCATGACAGATATAAAGAGATTTGATGTTTTCAGAAACATATCATCCAGTCCAGTCATGCAACAATACAGAGAATGTATACCAACATCTAGAGGTATGTGTGTGTAAATATATTAATATCTAAACAGATACAACATATCTATATATATATATATATATATATATATATATATATATATATATATATATATATATATATATATATATTAATTTCTAAAACTATAAACATATATATCAATATATATGCACATATATACATGCATATGCCTAAATCGACACATATATGTGTCTACACCTATATGTCTACATATACACAGCATGTTACATATGTGTACACAGATTTATATCCATGTAGGTATATATGGACATAGTTATATATATATTAGCATATATATAAATCTATATAGGTATATATAGCCATACATCTGTAGATAGCAATGGCAGATTACCAAATACACATATGTCCACATGCACCGTTAATGGGGTTGAGAGGCCCCACACACTATATGTCTTGTATGAATAGGCATCCCCCCACAGCCAAACACATGGCTGGCCTTGATGTCACATGTATGTGTATGGCTTTGCACCCCAGCCTCTCAGATAATTTACATCTGTTATCCCTGTATGGTTGACATTGTGATATATAGTATGGCCACCATAAAAGAAAAAAGCAACCCCCCCCACACCTCTTCACAGGATACAAGTTACAAACACACACACACCTGTCATGTCTGGGAGTTGAACTCCTATCTAATTAGTTTGTTACACTGCAGTAGTGCACAGTTATAGTACACACCACAGACATTACTGAAGTACTTCTTCCCCAAAGGTGTATTTCACATTGAATGACATCAGCAGGATTACCAAATAAGACCATTTCATCTGTACTCCGAGTGACTAGCCTAAAATGCATTGCTCCCTACACAGACAATGAGACACACCCAAACCATCCACACCCAACATGTGTGGATATTGAACCCCTGACAAAGGCCTATATCATACTATAGTATGGAGCAATTATAGGTCGCACCACAGGAATTACTACAGAGCTGTTTTCCACAAAGTTGTATTGACATCAGCAGGATTGCCAAAGTAGGGCATTTAAAATGTACTGTGAGTGAGTAACCTATAATGCATTGCTCCATACACAGACATTGGAACACACACAAAACATCCAGAACTGCCATGGGTGGATATGGAACCCTACCACAGTTCTAAATCACACTACAGCAGTACACAGTTACAGGGCACACTATAGAGATTACTAAGCTACAACCTTCTCAGAGATGTAGTTCTAGGTGGGTGACATCAGCAGCCTTGCCAAAGTTGAGTATATGAATTCTAAGGAGTGTGAGTACCCTAAAAAGCATTGTTCTCTACTCAGTCAAAGACAGACGGAGACACACGGACACACAGATTCACACACACACACACACACACACACACACACACACACACACACACACACACACACACACACTTGCAAACTCTGGGGTTGGAACATCTACCTAACTACATTATCACACTAAAGCAGCACACAGTTACAGGACATGCTACGGAGATTACTGGGCTACACCCTTCCCAGAGGTGTATGTCTAGGTGAGTGACATCAGCAGCCTTGCCAAAGTTGAGTACAGTGGTGGCTGATGGCTTCAATTCAAAAGGGGGCTGAAGGAGACAGCTGAATGGATGGGGTCAATGGGAATGGGTGTGACCCACTAAAGGGGAGGAGCTATGCTCAAAACCACAAAAACTGTAACTTTAATTAAATACGCTGCCCTGGGTGCCAAACCATCATTGTGAGAATCCAGTCAAGACAAAATGAAGTGTAGAAGAAAAAAATATTTTAATCCATTGGCTGCATGACAGCTTACTTAATATCTAGATGGAAACAAAAAGGTTGTGAGGCATGAAAAAATAAATTACTTTTTAAATACATTACTGGAATGCCAGTCAAAATCAAGCATAAGAAAAACAAGCAGCACTCAACTCAAACCACTTCTCCTTGCACTCCAGTTCTAATTATAATTTATATTCAGCTTTATTAAAGTACCAAGTAACATGCTGAAAGTAACAATCTCTGTGATACCCCACTTGTAAAAATGTTTCTTATCCAAAATAGACCTGCTGCCTGACAACAACTATCTACTTGTTTCATGGGGAAAACATGTTCAAAATAAAAAATGAAAAGCAAACAAGAAACAAGCTCAACATACATTGCTTAAAGGATTACTGCACAGGATATGGACCACACATGATAGATTGGCATTCTGTTTAGTTTGCAGGTAAAGCCTGTAATGAGCTTCTTAAAATAATGTAATCCTGTCCTTTATTACAAATATTGTCATATGCATTTCAATCCCCAAGGCTTATACGTTATCTAGTTATATAGGTATTCTCTGCATGGCAACAACATAAAGGCTTTCAATGTTGGCAATTCTTTAACAGCATGCTTATTAAAACTTACTTGCATCTTGCAATCTCAGACAAGCTTACCTGATGGTCATTAAAGCATTGCTACTTAAACACAGAGCAACAGGCATTTTCTGAATAATAATAAGCATAAATCAACAGTATAAAATATGACAGAAACCAGGACATTCTGCAAAATCAAGAACAGATGAAAAGCCACTGTAGTACTTGTGTCTACCTTGGATGGTAGGATAGTCTGCACATTTACACTGCATAACTGCTCCTTGCCTTGCTTGGACACATCCAGAGTCACTACATGGGGGAGTGGGGTGCAACAAGTATGTCACAATTTGAAATGTCTCTGACTGACTGCGATGGCCCTGGCACATTTGTCATACCTCTCAACCTCAGAGCAAGAAATCTGGACAAAGCCATATATAGACGTGGGACAAAGGCCCAAAAATAAGGACAATTTTTAAATATTGTTCTTATAATCTTAGAAAGATAATAGAATAGTAGGTCTTGCATTAGTATGAATTTTCTGAAGGGAATGAAATCTGAAACTGAAATGTCTATCATTATTTTCTAACTTCAGTCTTTAATGATTTGCCACTAATTTGCCAAAAAACACAATTTTATGAAAAATGGACCAAAAATGTGATGCAAAAATATAAAATAGCCACACAATACAGCTGGGAACCTGTCAGAGAAGGGACACTTTTTAATATTAGTACTGCTAACTTGAGCAGCTGACAAAATAAAATAATCTATATGCATTTTTGAAATAAAAGTAATCTATAACTGATTATTACAGTTATTTATTAATTGTAAACCCTCCCATGTTTTCTTCCAAAATTGCCATTTTGCAGAGGGATTATTATGGTAAGAGCAACATGTTGAGCCAAAATTGGGGACAGTTGAGAGGTTTGGATAAGCCTGATTCTATAAAGCAATTTATTTGCACATACCTCTCAACCTGTTAATGCAGGAAATCGGGACAAGGCCAAATATATTGGGGGAACATATAAACTGTACTAAAAACTGCACTTGTATAAACCAAAACAGTTGATAGAATAACAGGTCTTGCTTTAGCATGCATTTTTCTGAAGATTAGGAAGTCTGAAACTCAGTGTCTGTCATTATTTAGTGACTTCATTCCTAAATGATTTGACAGAAAACCACAAATTTTATGAGGAACAAACCAAAAATAAGAAGCAAAAATGTATTAATTCTGCAAAAATCTGGACAGTTGAGAGGTGTAGTTCAGCTGGGGCTATCTTTGAGTTTGCTGCCCTTCCCCCCCTCACAAAATCTTGGTCGAATGGAGTTTCCCCCCCTAAAGACATTCCAATGAACCATTACTTGGCTATTTCACCCCATTTTCCATAAACACTAATGTGCATACTGCTTTACTTCTGCGATGATTTGGACTTCATTTGAAAGTTTTATTTTGCATTTTACAGCGCAAACACTAACATATATCATATCTGCTAAACAAAGCAATGCAGTCTCACAATGAAAACAGACTTAGCATTAAAACTTCTCTGCCCTTGAAAACTCACATTCACTGAAACAGCATTGAAACCCACATTCAAAGAAAATGCATTTTGCCAGTGGCAGATAAAGATTAACTTTGGGTTTGGACTGTTTTCAAATCACAGGCCCCATGAACACAAAACATACACATACTCTTTCATACACCTTCCTGATTGTATTAAACTATATTCCTTGTACAATGCAGTACAGATTTAGAAGGTGTTTTAAATTTATTGTTTTGAAATTTTTCCAGTAAACAATGAAACAAAATCCATGCACCAGTAATGACAAAACTGCCCAATTCAGGAAATTTCCATCATAAAAGTCTACTCAAACCTCTACAGTCCACCAGTATCGGTAAATATGCACAATCTCTGAAGGAGTAAAAGTCACCTAAATAATTCCACATTAAAGGGATCTGTAACTAATGAGGTTGCTGCTAGCAAACAGCTTTGTATTTCATTGTTTCATCTACAAATAAAGTGCCTGTTGTCCTTGAGTAATAAATTGCCTATCTTACAATAAAAAAATGATAAGCTAGCAATATTGCAATAGGGAAAGGATGGAAAACTGATAACAGGTTCATAGTTACTAGGTATCTTCACCAAAAAAGAGTGCAGCATCCACCCACTTTACAACACAGTACAGTATCAGCAATGCATCTATCTATTGTGGGAGTAGAACCCACAGCTTTCTGCATCAAAAGCAAATATATTACCTGTTGTGCTATTAACAATGCAAGCAAATGCAGCATAAGCAGCATTAAACTTTTGCTCCTCTGCAGCTCTCAGCTCCTTGTAAAATCTACTCACTCAGCTGTATCTCTGAACTTTGCAGCCAAAGAAATCTGGAAAAAGCCAAAGTTTATTGGGGGGGGGACAAAAGCCCAAAACCAGGGATACATTTTAAACATCGCTTGTATAATGTTGGAAAGTTGCTAGAATAAAATGATGTGTTACCACCATTCATTTCACTGCCAAGCCTTAAACTCAGGACCCTGTGCAAAACAGAGCAACATACTACTATGCCAAATCAGCTATTTTGTTAAAGAGGAAGACTGAAACTTAAATGGCTACCATCTAGTGAATTCAGTTCTCACCATAGCACAGCTGTCAACCTCTTAGCACAAAATACCTGAACAAAGCCAATAATGGGTGAATACAGCCCCCAAACATTCAGTGAATTCAGTTCTCACCATAGCTCTCAACCTCTTAGCAAAAAACACCTGGACAAAACCAGTAATGGGGGAATACAGCCCCAAACATATTCAGTGAATTCAGTTCTTACCATAGCTCTCAACCTTAGCACAAAAAACCTGGACAAAGCTAATAATGAGGGAATACAGTCCCAAAAATAGGGACAAATTTCAAATATCCATCTTATACACTTAGAAAATTGCTAGAATTAAAGCTTTTGTGTTACCATGTACTTTCTGAAGAATATGAAGTCTGATATTCAAATGCATGTAATTTTTAACATTTGTTAACCAAGAAAGTCTGACTTAGAACAAAACCTAATTTTTAGCAGAGGCCCAAGGAGAAACATTCCAGACAGACATCTTCGTAAGATGGGAGGACACTAGAGGAAACCCACACAAACACAAGGAGGACATGCAGACTCCACACAGAAGGTAAGGCAACCCAGCCAAGAATCAAATGAGAGAACCTGTAGCTGTCAGGCAGTAATGCTACCACTGCACCAATGCACTACTGACTTTGCAAGGACACAAAAATACAGAAACCACAAATTTTATGAGGAACAGAACAAGTATGAGGGAAAAATCTGCAATTTTTTTTTTACAAATGGTGGTGGGTAGGGAATTCAGGCTCTTGCCACCTGGGCCCAAGGTACAGGGTTCAAGCTTGTTCTCTATCTATCACCATATAGCACTTGGGGCATTACACACACCTGCTATAATCAGCTGTCTCTGTAGCAGCATCTGAGTATAGGCTATCCACCTCTGTTCATGAATTGCACCAGCTTCTAAACTAAACATCCATAGCAGCTGAGTATCAGCTTGTGTTCATGTACAGCTTCTCCCCCTCTGCATTCACAATCTAAAATAAATTGGAATTCCACACCCAAGCAGAGAGAAAGCTGTTTGCACACCCAGAGAGTAATCTGCAGCAGCTGAGTATTGGCTGTCTGTGTTTTGCACTGCAATGCTCACTTCCAGTTTCCTGTGTTCTGTTTGTATCAAGACTGCTGACCTTACAGTCCAACTGCATAGACTTCTGGAGCATCAGCAATCTGCTGCCTTCTTCCTGAATCCAGACTGGGTAACACAGCAGTCCATATTCACTTTCCATGTGCAGGTTAGGAGGATTAGGACTGTACCATTGTGGTTCACAAATGGGGAGGCTGCAGTCTGATAGCACAAGCCGCCACTGGTTGAGTATATGAACTGTACGGAGTGTGAGTAGCCTAAAAAGCATTGCTCTTTACTTAGTCAGACATACACACAGTTTCCAAGTCTGCGGTTAGAACACCTACCTATCGTATCACACACTACAGTAGTACACAGTTACAGGACACACTACAGAGATTATTGGGTTATGACTTTCCCAGGAGAGTGACATCAGCAGCCTTGCCAAAGTTGAGTATATGATTTGTACGGAGTGTGAGTAGCCTAAAAAGCATTGCTCTCTACTCAGTCAGACACATGCACAGATTCACACACAAACATTTGCCAGGTCTGGGGTTAGAACACCTCCCTAACTACTTTATCACACTACAGCAGTATGCAGTTACAGGACACACTATGGAGATTACTGGGCTATGACTTTCCCAGAGGTGTATTTCTAGGTGAGTGACATCAGCAGCCTTGCCAAAGCTGAGTATATGAATTGTACGGAGTGTGAGTAGCCTAAAAAGCATTTCTTTCTACACAGTCAGATACACAAACACACACTCACGCAATTGCCAAGTCTGGGGTTAGAACTACTACCTAACTAGCTTATCACTACAGCAGTACACAGTTATGGGACGCATCATGGAGGTTACTGAGCTACAGCTCTCCCAAAGGTGTTTTTCACGTTGGATGACCTCAGCAGGCTTGTCATAATACTGCTATGGGGAGGGTGGTGTGTGCATGGGCCATAACCCATTCATGTAGGGGTTGACTTGCCACATGCGGGCAAACACGGGGTCATATGTCACAGATACATGTATACAGCTACTAGATGACTACTTCCTTGTATAGTCATGTTGCACAGCTGGCATGTGTACCACATAGTCTGTCATACTGACAGATACTGGTGGCTAGTATCTGCAGTGAGTGACATCTGCACCTCATGTTTCTGGGGCCCTTTGGCTGTGTGCTGGGTGGGACAGGCCCGGATGGCTCCTTGTCACCGTCACCCTCTTCCACACATCTATGTCAGTCTACCTTTGATTTATTATAGGATGTTGTCCTTACATATGCGTCTGTATTCCTATGCACTGTGTGTGAAAGGCAGGAGTGGTGCATACTGACATGTGTCTGCACTAAGAACTGCAACTGCCAGATATGTCTGGTCCACTGGTGTTTGCAGACATGGCCTTCATGTGTTCAAGTGTGTGAGCATGCCCAGTATGACCTTTCAGTATGTTGTTGACTGACATTGCCTTCATTCCTCTGTGTGTGAGCATGCCCAGTATGGCCATCTGTATTGCATGTGTGGATCAAGACCAGGTAGTTTGTACTGTGGTGCTGACCTTTGTGTTGTACACCGACAGGTAGCATGATGTGTCTCCAGGGTATCCATCAGTCATTTGGCATTGACTGTTGCTACATTTCTGCATAGCAGGGGGGGGGGGCAGCTAACTGTTTCTACATTCCTACACAAGAGTGGGGAGGGACACATCTGACTGTTACTATAAGTGTACCTAGGATGGGGGAGCACACATAACACTTGTACACATTTGTTAGGACTGTACTGGCATGTCAGGTACTCCATTTCAGTCTGTAGTCTTACCTATTGTGCTGGCTAGAGGCATACCAGTGTACTACAGATCTTAGCTTTAATTACCTACATATTAGTTTCTGACTTTCTAGCCTTCACAACTTACATCCAACTGCCTGGCCTGCTGTAGTCTGTCTGTGTAGGCCTGGGGGAGGGGCTACCCATAGGGCTCATTCAGAGGCCATAGTACATCATTTGTGTGTGTTTGTATACACCTGTCCTGCTGGCTGAGACTATTATTGGGTATGTGAACCTTGCTGACTGGCATGTGTGGGTCTTATGGACACACATGTCGCTCAGCCCACTTCCTGCAGTGGGTTTTGTCACCCTGTGTAGTACTGGCTACTATGGTGACTCCAGTATGTGTTACAGATGTCATGGTGTCACTATTGGTGTCTACTGTCTGCTGCCATAGCATCCGGCCACCCAATTCTCTTGCATGCTCACATTCATACCATAGCTACAGGTAACAACACATTCTACTCCATTTGGCAATCGGTAGGTTGATTGACTTACCTTGAGGGTGTGCCAGACTTGAGGATGGTGCTGGATGGGTGCCTATTTCAGATGCACATAGTACACTCCCTATACATGGTTGAGCACAGGTAGTGTCATGTTTGGTATCCCTTTTACTGTCTGTGTGAGTCAGAGAGAGGTGTCATTCCCTGGGTCCCTACTGTATCAGTGCATATGCTATGTGCTGCCTCTTTGTCAAGGCCAGGGCATACTGGGCACACCTCCTTCTGCCTACTGGGGTAGGTTCAGGTTGTTCCTCCTCTGAGTCACTCTATGCCTGAACAGGCCTTGGCATTGGTGGGGTGCTGTGTGGCCCTGCCCCATGCTGTTCCTGCTGCAGCTGTTTCTGCAGGATCATATTGTGTAGCATAGCACATACCATAACAATTTGGGTACATGTAGCTGGTGAATACTACAAGGCTCCACCGGATGTTTCCAGACACTGGAACCATGACCTGAGCATCACAAACACATGCTCTATTATATGTCTGGCCTGTGCGTGTGACTCATTATGGCATTGTTGTTCAGGTGTGTGTGCATTTCTGATGGGTGTCATCAGCCATGGCTCCAGTGGGTACCCAGCATCCCCACTAGGTGACTGTAGGGATGTCCACATTGGCAAATCTGTGGTACAGCTGCATCAGATGCCATATCTGTCAATTGTCATAGCTTCCAGGGCAGCCAGCACACACATTCATTATAATGCCCTGGGCATCACATACAACCTGGCAGTTGATGGAGGGGTTGCCCCTGCAGTTGATGTAGGCCCTACTCTGCTCACCGGGTGGTGCTTTGATGCATATGTGTGTGCAGTCTGTAGCACCCACTACCCCAGGGTATTCTGCTATTTGGTGGAAGAGATGCATATTGCTGGTCAACACCTCACGGGTGTTGAGGAAATATACGTGCTCACTGGCATGTGCTGACATGGTATCCAGGAACTGGTAGAATACTCTGGATGTGGTGACATGGCATCCAGGAACTGGTAGAATACTCTGGATGTGCTGACATGGCATCCAGGAACTGGTAGAATACTCTGGATGCTGATGCCTGTGAGATCCCCATGATATCCCCAGTTGTGCTTTGGGAGGTACCTGTGGCTAGTATTCCTAGGCCTACACATACCTTGGTATCCACTGGGATGGGTTCCCCCCGCTCAGTTTGGTGTGTCAGGTGTGGCTGGCACAGCTCAACAATTTGCTGTAGGAGGTCTCTGTCCACCCTATAGCGCTCCACTATCTCCAGCTCATGTAGCCCCTGGTAGGTTACCCTGGGTCTGTACACTCTTCTCCATCTCCTCATTGTGGGTTGTTCGGCAGCATTCACATCCTCACCACCCTCAGCCTCTTGCACATGTTGTTCTATGTTGTCTGCTGCAGCCCTTCTCATTTTGTATGTTTGTTTGTTAAAATTTCCCTGCTTGTATACACCAGTGGTGTAGAGTGTGGAAAAAACAGAGGGGAGGGTGTTTGCTTAGTTTATAGTAGTGTTCTGGGCTGGGCTGGTCTGCTGTCTGTGTAATTGGCTATACATTTCACCTGCCAGCTAAGCTAGTTCTCCTTGATTACCTTCCTACTGCTGTTTTCCCTTCCCATTGCCTCCCTGTTTAAGCCTGTGTGCACGCCACACAAACGGAGTGCTCAAATGTGCACAGAGCTGTTATTTTCTAGTTTAACTTCCTTTTTCTTCCTGTAAAATGCAGTGCACAGCACGCACACCCACTTACACTTTGTAAAGAGTGCTAGGCAGGTTTGGACACACCCTAAGCTTAGCTGTGCTAAGCTAGGAGCAATACCAAGCCACAGGGCTCCAATCCACTTACAGTATGCCTGATAACCCCTCCCCCCATGATGTCACCTATATCCTAGTCTTGCACCCAGCTATTTATACTCTTACACTCTTGGGACCTGCCTCACACCCTGGGGAAACCAGGGATTCACTCTCCTTCCCCTCATTTGCATAGGATTGCCTGCTAATGCATAGTTACATGTCCCACACTGAGCCTCCCCTCTTAGCAACCATTACTTACTGGCCAGGTTGCCTTATGCCTGCCATTGACTTGCATGGCAGAATACTGCTTTTAGTTAGAATGCTTATTTTAGGTTTATTTTATTATTTTTGCAATGCCAATGGCCTTCTACTTGGCCATTGGCATGCTTCCTCAATAATATGCAGCCTGTATTTGGAGCTGTCATAGCTCCATTTTGTAGTTTGCAGAAATGTACTCGGTTACTAACTGAGTACATTTTTGCAGACTGAACTCATCCTGCACTGACAGCTGCTGGCTTCCCGGATCACAAATTACCCTCATTTGTATGGTTTTCACCTGCAAATGAGGGTAATTTGCATACAGGAGCTCGGTCCATGTAAGATTAGTCTAAGAGCTCATGTGCACGTCCCGGGTGCTCATTCCTGGATCGCACGTTGGCCATATTGCTGAAAATAGCTCTTAGACTAATCCTGCATGCTCTATAGGGCTTCATAAATCCGGGGAATTATTTTTGCCTTTGTCCTTGATTTTTTAACAAACAAATTGAGAGCTATTAGACAACAGTATACAATATCATCTGTGTACTACACACCTAAGTACATTATCGTACAAGCATAAGTGTTGCACTGATAACAACATGCAATTCTGGGGTGAACCTAATGTTCACAGTATGTTTACTAATATACCATTAAGGTGCACACTATGCACAATTTACATGTAGCATTTTATCACATAGCTGATGCAGATGCAGCCACAAGGTATTAAAAGAAGGAAGGATGAAAACTAATAATGGAGCATAGAGGTGGCCACTTGTCACTGTATGTGGATTTTACACATTCTACCATTCTCTTTCTGTGTACTTCTGTTTTCTTTCAGCTTCTGTATACATGCTGTTTGGCTACACTGAAAATAACCCACATATATAGTATTTAACCTTGCCATGATGACTCAACTTATGAAACAGCCTATTAAAAATTTAAGAGATGATTAATACATACATTTCTGCAATGAAATAATGTGTCCCTTTATTTGAAATTCTGTTACTGTCCTGCTATGGATAGATATCCTGAAATATGGGCATGTACAATAAGATGGAATGTGTACTCTACACATTATAGACTCTGCCCCTCACTCCTTAAATTACTCAGTCCTTGCTTATTAGTAACCTCAGCTGTGCACGGTTTCACCACACAGTACTTCTTCGTTCTTCTGTCTCCTCATCTTGAGCCCATCCATAATAGTATCACACAGTCTGATCACACATTCTGATCTCAGTCTTATAGCCAATATATTAGGAGCAAAGTTAGCATTAACATTACCCCACCTACCACATTATTGTTCCCAGTATGCCAGAAATTTAGTTTCCTCTGAAGTCACTTTGCCACAAGTCCTAGAATCTCTGTCAAAGGCTAAAATTAATACCTCCATGGGACCAGACAACATTCCATTCTGCATTCTTTGCAGTATGAAGTATGCAGTAGCAAAGCATCTATCAGCCGATCTACAGGGTTTGTACCTGATGCCTGAAAAACAGCCACTGTGAAGGTCCCCCACAGATCCAGGTAATTATAAGTCCATAAGCCAAAACAGCCTTATATGCAAAACCATGGGATACGTGATAAAATAACTCATTTATGCAAATGTAATGAAGTTAACTCAGCTAGTTCCTAATCAGTTTGGTTTTATGAATAGCAGATCCTGTGACATGAGCCTAGTAATCTTGTTTCACAAGGTCACAGAGGCTAAAGACAGTGGTTACTCTATCTTTGCTGCTTATCAGACATGGCCAAGTCTTTTGACACTATTCTCCATGCTGACATTACTGAAACATATAGACAAATGTAATGTCAACCCCTACATTGTTTACTGGACTGTTGGCTATCCAAGAGATCCAAAATTGTGAAAATTATTCTGAATGTAAAAATGCAATTAGCCAGGTACCACATGGATCAGAGCTTGGCCCTCTCTTGTTTGGCATTTACTTTGCAAATGTTCAAGTCAATATCACACATGTGACTAACTAGGTTTGTTGATAAATGCAAGCTGGGCACTGTTAAATGCTCATTTAGTAATAATAAAGCTCCAGAAAGATTTGGAATATAAACATTCCAGGTGTACTGAAAATAATCTCAAGCTAATTGCAAAAACATAAAATATGGAAGAAAATTGCAAAAATGTGCTTTCACCACATCTGTCATACATGGCACTTCTCTTCAGACAGATATGGCCATAAAAGACCTAGGTGTTTATCTGGACAACTTTCTCACTCATTTGATGTTAATGTTTCCAGTACTGTCAGGAATCCCTATCTGCCACAGTTAATTTCAAAGGGAATATCTTCAGGAACAAAATAAGTCATACCACCAATTTACTCTTCCCTTATTAGACCTGTCATTGAATACAATGCATCCTTTGATGTGCACAGATCAAAATATAACCACTCAAATAAAAAAGAACCCAAAGATTTCTAACCAAAACATTTAAAGAGCTTAAGTCCTTCAACTATCCTGACAGATTAGGCAAACTCTTCATGTTCTCAGTAGCCAACAGGATGCTCAAAGGTGACCTGAGTCTAACTCTAAGAGGCGTGAAAAAATAAATCATATTTGACCTGATGTTTCTTTGCAAAATCAGTGTTCTACAAATAATCACACAAGGGACCTGAAACACACCAACAAATATGCAAATTAGAGAGGCAGGATCCTACCTCATCAAATTCTTAGGCTATTGGATACACTACCACTATGGTTAAACAAAATGCTCCTTTAGCTACCTTTAACGATAGTCTCTACGATTTGATGGGCATACATAAAAATTTATACAAGACATAATTTGCAGCCTTCTGAATTTGGGAGCTAAGCACTATTAAGTGTTTCAAAAAGGTAGCAAAAGCTTTTGTGTGTCTACTTAAAGCTGTACATAGCTAGACATCTAAGGATTCCCACACTCACTTGCCTAGTGTTGTTCTTGTGTTCAGGTTATCCATTACTAATCTGTGTTTCAGAGCTAAATACTTGTGTACCTGCTCTTCCATTCCTTGCAGGCCCTCACATCCAAAATACCTTTCCCAGATATTTCCACATGATCTCTATTCTTTTCTTACCTATAATTTCAAATGCACTTCTTATCTGATTCTATATGCCACCCTTCCCAACCTTTGTCTGTCTTATCAATATTTTTTATCCTTGCTACACTGACAATAAGTACCACAGTACCTTTTATGGTACTGATGGCAGTTATGTGTCATATTGATGGCATAAAGTATGGTTATAGAAGGCGATGATGTATATTATGCTACTACTCACAAAAACAGCATGCTGTGCCATATGACAGCACAGATGTACCTTGGCTAAATCATGTTCAGTTATGTGTACCAAGACCTCATCAAATGTGTACTGCACACTAGTATGCAGCTCCCTGGATCAGCCATTATAGCTTCCATCAAAGTCATTATATAGTGCATATTATTATGTATGGTTTATCCTGCTGAGTAATGCATACTGTACCTACAGCACTATGGAACATAAATACCTTGTGTGTACTATGTGTGTTGTCTTGTACCTTACAATATCTAACTTGTACTGCTCTGCAATACACACTGTACCAACAGCATTATATATGCTCCATATGTGCATTGGTGTATTATTCCATGTGTAGCATGTATTGTGTTATGCAGTGCTCACTGTACCAACAGTACTATGTAACACACATGCCCTGTGAGAGCAATGTTCTTTTATACTATGCATAGCTTGTACTAATGTGCAACACACATACACACAGTGAACCAATAACACTATAAGTGTGTTATACTGTGAACAATTTGTAATGCCAAGCAATGCATATTTTAATAAGAACACTATATAATACACACAATACATAGACTCTGTGTGTGCTGTGTGACATTGCACAATATGCAACTTTGTGCCAACAGCCTTGCAGAATATGCTTGTCTCATGTGCAGTGGATGTATTATATAATTGGCCAGCACTGTGCAATGTATGTCATAAAATTGTAGCATGGACACTTAACAGATGTTCCGTGCAATCATTACACTTTTTTGGCATGTAACATCATTTTGAAACACATAAGCAATGCCTATTGTAACTAGAATTCCTCAAACCTGCATGTAGTACTCTTCTATCATAGTCATCTTATACACCACAGAAAAGGAACACAGCTATTCAACAAAATGTAATGGGCATTTACCCAGGATGCACCTGTACTCCTATGCCATTGTCCAATCACAGATCATGCAGCATGTTGCCAAGGATGCAGTTCCAAATATTGCACATTAATGTCATTATGCTGTATATATGAACTTTGGGTATCCATGTATGTAGCACCACTAAAACTCATACGGACTGGGTAAAGCAGGTGTCAAGAGTCTTGATCCTTTTGCAGTAAGAGGTACTGGACACATCAGTGTTGATTTTTCTTCGATTTTTTAACTTTATTACCACACTTTACCTAATTGTCAAACATTCATAGATGAGAGGATCCTAAAATATAACAAAGCAGACACTGCAAGGTAAGGTTCACTCAATGGTATTCAAGTGAAAAAAATGTTCTTAAATCATAAAGAAAATATAAATTCACTAATTATCATTAATGACTTATAACAAGTTAGTAAATAACACCAATATCTCTAGTGAATTAAAAAAAACATCAATAATCTCTAGTGAATTAACCAGTTTCAAATCTGTGCCAATGGTCCTTTTTGAAGGATGTTACATGTTGAAAAACAAAAGTTACATACTCACTGTAATGATGGATCTATGTTGTCCATTTTCATTCTTTCTCAAATGATGGGTCTCGGATCTGACCATGGATCTGACTCGGCCACTTTCACTAGATTCACAGATCCAACTCTCAGGCTACTCCCTTACTCATAATGCCCCAACAACCTAACATATGTTAGATCGAATTTGCTGCCCATAGAAAACAGTTTATTCTATAAAGACTCTATTGAGAAAAATAGCAGAGATAAAACTGGAACCCAAACAAGAAATGATTGCTTCCCAAAGCTCTTGATCAAAAGCTGAAGAGGTCACTATAGACCTTATTGAATGTGCTTTAGGTGGGTTAGGCAATGACAAACCTCTCTGTTTATAGACAAAGGATATGCAATCAGAACCATTTGGCTAAAGTCACTTTGTAAACTGCCATGCCCAATCTGTTATGAGAAAAGCAGACAAACAATTTTTTGAGAATTTCTGAAATTTTTGGTTCTATGAATGTAAAAATGAAGTTGCCTTTGTACAACCAAAAGGTGCAGCACATAGTCACCTTTATTGGAGAAATTTGGGAAGAAAACTGGGGGTTAAGGACTTGAGTAATGTTAGCCCATGAAGCCACCTTAGGTAAAAAGGATGATTTAGTCTGCAAAAATGCCATATCTTTATAAAAGATCAGGTATGAAAGATTGGAAGAAAGGTCCTGGTGTTCAGATATTCATCTCGCTGATGTAATGGGAACTAGGAAAAGGGTCTTCCAGGAAAAAAGTTTAGGTCTGATTTGGCAGAAGATTCAAATAGATACGTCTCAAGAAGGAGTAGGGTCCTTGACTGGGAGCCTTAGTAAAAAGGTGCCTTTCAGAAAGGTCTTGTACAACTTAGAAGATGCCAAAGAAGCATGGTTTTCGCTGGAATGAAAACTAGAAATAGCAGCCAGCTGGAGTTTGATAGCAGAGAAACTAGCCCCCTCTTTGAAGAGGGAAGCTAAAAAAAACTAGAACTGTAGAAATTGTGGCAGAAAAGGGATCCAAATCTCCCTCTGGAGGGTCCAAATAAAAAAGTTGTTTCTTTTTACTTCTGTGAATCCTCCTAGTGGAAGCTTTTTGAAAGGACAAAAGGATATGTTGGACCGGGGGAGGAAAGCCTGGGCTGTCTAGCCATCACTGGAACTCAGAAACTATGCAGTCAGCTTGAGGCTTGTTATGTCTGGATGTGCTACCCTCATCGGAAAAGGCAGCAGGTCTGGACTGGGGTCCAGCATACAGGGCGGATACAGAAGATGAGGCCACAGAAAGGAAACACAGATTTGACAAGGCCAAAATGGTACAATGAGGATTACTGAGTTCTTTAATGATTAGGCTTTCTGCAGAAGCTTGGGGAGTAGAGGTAATGGGGGATACACACAGAGGAGACCGGGGTGGGGGCAACTGTAAACTACAGCATCTCTCAGTGATTCCTTCTGGGGGGAATCTGGGTGAAGAACCTGCTGCACTTGTTGAGGGGGGAAGCAAAGAGATCACAGCATGACTGGCTACATTGATGGAAAATTCTTTGTTAAACTTTGACATTGAGAGACTACTCATGAGGCATCAAAATGGACCTGCTTAGTTTGTATTCAAGCACACTGGATTTCCCCGGTATATGCATTGCAATGAGAAAATGACTGGAAGAGATTGCCCACTGCCACACTCTCACTGCCTTTTGACAAAGAGGATAGGACATGGTTCTCCCTGTTTTTTTTAATGTACCAGACTACAGACATATTGTTTGATTGGATTGTAATAGTCGCGGAGGGGTCAGCATCTTGAAAGGCTTGCAAGGCTAGAAGGACAGCTCTCATCTTAATGACATTGTAGGTGAATTGGCCTCCTAAGGGGATCACTTACCTTGGACTGTCCTTCCCAAGAAATGCCCCCCACCCACCAAAGATTGGAGGTGTCCATGGTCACTGTGGCCACTGAGAGAGGAAAAAGAAAAGGGAGGCCCTAAGAAAGTTTGCTCAAACAGATCATAAAATATGGTGTTACTTATAAATTTGTGTCATCCTGTCTAGAATGCACAAGAGTAGTTGAAGAATAAACCCCTGAACTGATAGGGTCCACTATTGAATCCGCAAATGATATCTGGCCAATAGGACTAGAGATATCTTTGCAGCCATCAACCTTAAGGCTTGCAAGACTAGTCATGCTGGAAGAGAAGAATGCAAGATCACTTCCTTTACCTGGGATCTGGGGGTTTGTACTCTTGCTGAAGGTAGAGATGCTATCTGATGGTCATGTCTAGGCAAGCACCTATGAAGTCGAGGTTCTGTATAGGAATGAGATGTTATCTGTTGTAGTTGACTGTGATGCCCAGATAGTGGCACAACTGGAGCAAGTAATCCTGTGCTTGAAGTAGTAGATGCCTGGTCAGAGCAGTCAAGAGCCAATCATCTAGATACAGAAATACCTGGAATCCTAGCAGTCTTAGGTGGGCTGCTACCACTGCCATGCATTTGGTAAACACCCTGGTGGCTGTGGTGAAGCCAAAGGGCAGTGCTCTGATTTGATAATAACTGCCTCCCAGCCAGAAGTGTAGATATTTTCTGGAGTGCCTCTTCATTTTGATGTGATAGTACAGATCCTGAAGCTCTATTCAGCACATCCTATCATCTTTCCGCAACAGTAGTGGAATGGACAGAACTGTGACCCTCCAAAACACTGAAGGATCACAGTTTAATTTAATTTGCTGAGTTATAGAATGGGTCTCAAATCCCCTGTCTTTTTTTTGGCACTAAAAAGAATCTTGAGTAAATTCTATATCCAATTTGGTCTGGTGGGACATCTTGGATGACTTTTTTTTTGCAGCTTTCTTACTTCCGGAGCTGCTGCATCCCACTTATTGGGTGGGACATCAGGGATCTTCCTCATTTCTATGTGGGAATTTGAGAAAGTGGTATAAAAATAGTCTCTGGATATGATCCTCTACACCCAAAAATCTGTTGTCATGGACACCCATCTAGGTGCATAGACAAGTGCCCATCTTCCTGACTGATGCCAGACAAAAGCATCAAAAACAGGCAACTTCTTAGAAGGGCTGATAAGAGTTTGTCAGAGAAAGAATCCTTGAAACCCTAGTGTTGTGAGCCACCTCTGCCACATGGATGGCATCTTCCATTAGAGTTCCCCCTTCTGCCTCTGGAAGAATTATCTCCTTGTGAGTCTTGGAAAGGACCTTAGGAATTACAAAACTTTATTTTTCTATCTCCTCATTGATTTATTGAAAAGGGGCTCTGAGGGGGTAAATAAACGGATCCCAGTTCCATACAACGTCTTTCCTTCCTGCTCACTTCTGGAGAGAATTTCCTTTACCTTTGAGATGAACATTGATTAACGAAGACTTAAAGGACTCCACAAAATCTCACAACTGCATCCTGGCATGTCTTCTGATGGCTATGCCCAAACCCACCTCCCTTGAGATGCCTTCTGCAGCATGGGAAATCAACCTTATGGATGCAGTAGATATGAACTGAAGGGTGGCCAGCTGTGAAGAAACATTATTCTGGTACTCCATGGACATGAAACAGAAAGAGATTTTGAAAGCTCCTTTATCAAACCTCTTTTAAACCTAGTAAAGTGTGCCAAATAATTCAACAACCTCAGGGCAAAGGTCACTGCAGCATAGAGGCACTTTCCAAATCTGTCCAAGGAACTAAACTCCCTGTTAGGGGGTGGACAGATGTGCTCTGCTGTATGAGCTCATTTTTGGTGGCTGCTACCACAGCCATAGCATCCACTGAAACCCTTTTACTCCAGTGTGCTCTGTCCTTTGCAGGGTCTAAAACTTTATCTGTTCACTTGGGAATTGGCTCCATAGTATCCAGTCCTTTCCATGCAAGTCATGAGACAAGATCTGTTAACTCATCAGCCAGAGGGGAGTTACCCAAGATGTAGCAGGTTCAGACCCAAAGGCCTGCAGAAACACTGACTCCTCCTCAGAAGGTGGTTTGAAAAACCATCCACCTTTTTGCTTTAAAATTTCCAGTATTTCTCCAAAGGAAAGCTCCTCAGGTGGAGATCTGGGGGACCCTTCCCCTTCATCAAAATCATTGTCTGAGTGAAAGATTCCTGAGGGGAATCCAAGTGATCCATCTTACATGTCCTCTTCCTAGGGACCTCATCAATGGGATGGTCTGGTGAGGTATCAGATGTGGCAGGGGAATCCCTAGAGACTGACTGGAGGTGTGATTGGGTAGGCTGTTTTGGTGGAATAGAGGTGAGAGGCTCAGAATTCAAACCCGATGGTGGAAGAGATGCAGGATCCAAGGTGGGCAAGGGTGCCCTCTCTCTAGGAAGAGAGAAAGCCCTCTCCAATACCTCAATGGTAGAAGACCCAAGAGAAACAGAAGCCTGTAGCACTGAAGCCAAAAACCGTTATGCTAACTAGCCCTGAGCTCCCCCAGAATTCCATCTAGAGAAGGGAGTCAGACCCAAGCTGTCCAGCACAAAAGGACCTGGGGCAAAGATTGTTTCAATAACATCGGAGCTAACTCCACCCCCCTGGAAATTACACTGACTCCTCAGCTCTGGTAGACCTGCCAGTCCAAAATCATCAGAGCCGGGTGACTAAAGAACTTGGTCAGAGATGAAGAACCACTTGTCTTCAGATTTGGCAAGGACACCCTCAGGGATTTTGAATCTTAGGGCTCCAAAACCATGGGATGGATCTGAGAAGGAGATATTATTATTGAATAAGAGGAAGGCAGGTTCATGGGTCAGATGGACACCAGAGCTGGGATTACCCCCCCTTTGGATCTGAGCTCTGATGACTTTACCATCCTATCCACCTCTGCTTCTGACCAGCTCCTGGAGGACCTAAGAGAGGAGCTGGTTGATGGAGGCTTGAAATGTCTCTTAGTGGTTTCCTGAAGAAAAGGTGAGTGGAGCCAAGGAGAGATAGGCTCCAGTGAAAACCTAGGTGACTGGATCAGAGGGGACCTCAGCTTCGATGAAGAAATATTTGAAGGTGTCAGATCCAGTTTTTTGATATCTTTGCAGGAGGTTTGGAGAACAGTACTGATGTGGTGGAATGATCTGGGCACCTTTTTTTAGGGTCTTTATGCTTGAGGATCGATTCAGTCTTCCCCTTTTCAGACCTCTTTGAGGGAGGTGTGAACCCCAGTTGCTAGAGAGGAAGAGGAGAGGGAAGAAGACCTTTCAGGACCAACTTATTTTTTCTGTCACTAAGAACCCTGGAATTAAAGCCACCAGAAATCGAACAATCAGTGTCTAAATGGGCAATACCAAGTATACACATTCTCTGTGGTCATCAGAATAGGGGATCACAGGAAGTAAATTTTTTGAAACCGGCTGATTTATCAGTCATTTCTAACAGATACAGAAAGGAATTAAGCTAAAGCAACAGAGTTTTTTTTTTTTTTTTTTTTTTAATAAGAGAAAAAGTACCAACAATGGTAACTAGAAATACCCTCTAAAGGGTAGAAAGAAAAGAATTACAGTAGAAGAAAGGAAAAGTACCAACAAAGGTACTTCAAAGAGTACCCAACAATAAGAGGGTAGGAAAGGAATAGCTTGTCAGACAGAATTTGAAAACTAATGGGACTAAGGGAGAGAGTGACTGAGACATATAGGTATATAATTCAACAGGAGTTAACATACAACTGGAAGATATTGAAAAATTCACACAAATGCTTGAGAAAAGGAGATCCACATCTGAGCCATATGGTGGTAAACGATCTGTGATACATTAGGTTCGTGGGGCATTATGGGTAAGGGAAGATCCATGGATCTAGCGAAAGCAGCCAAGCTGGATCCGAAACCCATCAGTTGAGGAATGAATGAAAATGACAACATCAAATCTCAGCTTATTTGCAGTGAGTAAACAGCTTTTTCAGGCACTCAAACATACAAGTGACTATATGCTTTTTGTTTCATCCCATGTGACGTACATGCCCAAATATATTTTTCATATTTTTCAAGGCTGCAAAACATTACTTCTGTGTAATTTTCCTCTGTCACTCGTGTACTTTTCCTCTGTCACTCATTGTCTGAATACTCTCACACTGTACATCCCATAATCAAACTGAAGCCATAAATATGTAGGCAGGTCCAAGTATGGGCTCATTTCTCCAGTTCTGTTCCACTCTGGGTCATAGTCTATGTAATGTCTGCATGTTTCTCTGTGTCTGTATTGACTCCCCCCTCCAGCATACAAAAGGTATCTGAAATGATTTGGTGACATTCCAAATTGTCCCTAAGTGTATGGGGAAGCATGCATGTGTGTCCCTTACACTGACAAGCTATCCACAACAAACTTCCTCTGTTATGCCAATTTCTCTTTCTGTGATAAGTACTGGGTCTCCGCAATCCTGAAATGAATAAGCTCAAGAATAAAATTAATGCATATGAGTAAATGAAGGAAGGAAGGAGAATTGAACTTCATCTTTTGGTTTAACGTGTGTTATAATGGTGGAAGTACAGCTGTGGTTTGTATGGCAGGAGAGTCAAACATCTGATGTAGGAAATGTATGCAGTTATATAAAGAACTAAATAATGCACTTTCTATAAATCAACTCTGAATTAAACAGAGTCAAAATCTGTTTTATTTCATGTGAAGCTGCATTGTTTCTAAATGACTAGAAAGGGTTTTTTTGAAGTTGGACAGTCTAACAGGAGTTAGGATTATGTTAATCTGTTGAGGTTAATAAACAATATTGTTTTACATAAGCAAGTTATTATGGATTTATAATCTATAGTACTTTTTACATCATTGTTCCAAATAATGACTTTCAGTACTGAGTAATATATTTGCAAAAGCACTTTGTTTTGATACAGGTACTTGACTTAAATCAAGTGAAAATAATATTACAGAGATGCATGTAGGTGTTGTGGAAATAGGATTATGTTCACTGCATCACAGATGTCATAGGCTTTATAATGTGAAACTAAAACTCAGATGCTCTGAACTCAATGGCCAGTACATAAACAGACAAAACCCACTAATTCACATACAGAAACACCTGTACTTGAGTATACGGGACTTTGAGTAATTGAACACACACACACACACACACACACACACACACACACACACACACACACACACACACACACACACACACACACACACACACACACACACACACACACACACACACACACACACACACACACACACAATGACAAAAACTAGGCTTATTGTATCTAAATGTTGGGGCTTTACCACTCAGCCCTTCTTACAATTATATTGTCAGTATAAGGTCACTCCAACTTGAATAAATTAGAATCATTAAAAAATTTTGAAAATTATTGCCTTTTTCCAGAATGCTGTGATCTTGGGAGTATAAATAACATTTGGCTTATGGAGCCACGCACATTACTACATCTGTCAGCAAAAACTGTACACTCTCACTTAAACTTTTATAAAGAAAAAACAGCAATTCCAGCCCAAGTACTTGCAGGAAAACTGACATATATTTACTTACTTATACTTTATTTATTTAAATTTGTTTACCATGGTAGGTGCTTTATCCACGAGTTAATTTCAAGTTCAGCCCTTCAGTAAGTATCACTGAAAAATAATAAAAAAAGCAGTAAAATAGAATCAAAACTATTAAGCAACACAAAGAAAAAAAAACTATTACACAAATATGTAGTATCTAGTGAGGATTCATTGTAGTGCAGATGAAATAAACACTATTACATGTATTAGTTAGTCCATTCATGTATGGTATCCTTAGAGAAAAGGGGGGGTGAGATTGAGGTATACTATGAAATGTACAGTATTACAATAAGCATCTAAGTATGTAGTTTAATAAAAAGGAGTAGGGACCATAGAATGGAGAATATTAATGTTGACAAAAATGAGGGAAATCCTTAGCAAAGCATTTGCAATGAGCTACACTAGCTACAGTATTTTGCAAAATTCAAAAAGTCAGATTATATGCATACATATTCATACAAACAATGTGGAGAGGGGAGATTCCCACAGTTTTTTAGCTTGAAAAGAAAATCTATAGGTTCACAGGTGTTTACTAGGCTAAGAACCAGAAAGTCCTTTTTAAGCATTGCCGTGCATTCCAAATCTCTGACAAGTTCTGATACCCTTGATAAGTATAAGCAGGGACTTGGGAGATGAAACATTTACAAGGACGGGTCACAGAGATGAACCATTTACAGGCTGTCTATGTCCATAAGAGACAAGGGTGCCAAACAAAGGATGAACTTCCTGTTCCCCATCCAATTGTCCAAGTTACACTTGAATTGGGTTAGGGAGGAACTCTGCTTCACATGGATGGAGACCCTGTTCCAGAGATGAGGTAGCCTCTGGGATACATACCTGTCTCTCCAGCTGGTCCTATTTATATCACATAAGTCATTAGAATGGGTAATTCTGGTGCTGTATGTTTTGCTGATATGCAGGAGGTCCATCAGAGTGGGGTCTGACAATGCCCTGTATACCAGGCATAGATCTCCCCTCAGCAGTTTGTAGGAGACAGAATGCGGGAATAGGGCCTTGAGGTAGTCTGCATAGGACATGTTATTCATGCCCTGTATTCTTTTGGGGAGGAACCTCTGTGGATGTTCCAATTGTTGGATCTGCCTGGTTAGGTATACTGAATACAATGGAATAATGATTTCCTTGGACATAGATGCCATAGCTTTGTTTATATGTTGCACAGCATAGAATGATTCCTTCATATGACATATGAAGAGATGGGGCATTGTTTTGCAATGATCAGAGGCTGCAGTACTATACCCTATGAAATTGTCTCCCTACATGAAATAGAAAGGAATTGAGCCTAAGGAGTTTGAAGATCAGAAACAATAACAGAAGGTCATCTCTGTGATAAACAACCAGCCATTTCACTTTATTTCCACTCTAAACAGTAGTATTCTCTGCAGAAAGTCAATATTATAAGTCCGCTATTTTCATACCTGTGACACGATGAGCACTGAGCTTCTTTACTTAAAAGGATCTGCTACATCCCTGTTCAAAGAAACAGCCAAAGCTGGGAGACCTTACTCCTACACTGGCCATGGGATCCCACAGAGGTGTGCTCTCAGGCAGCTACCCAAATTGCTCCATTATAATCCTTCACTGTACTTACATGCACATGCCCATATGCATACACACAAAAACATTCAAGTATTTTAAGTACATAATCACATAAACACAGATGTGTACGTGTGTGTGTGTGTGTGTGTGTGTGTGTGTGTGTGTGTGTGTGTGTGTGTGTGTACATGGATCTATAACTCAAAATCACAAAAAAAAAGAAAAAAGCAGAAAACATGAGCCTTATTTTTTCAGGGGGGGCAAGCCCCCTGCAACCCTATAGCCCTTGCTAATTATGTATATCAACTCTGAAATAGCACAATAGTAGAGAACGGGCAAATTCTCCACTCCCCATTGTACTGTTATCTCACCCAAACAAATCATGGCAAAAGCAATCTATTATAAGGAGCCTTTCCATATATATATATATATGTGTGTGTGTATATATATCAAAATATAAATATATATATATATATATATATATATGTGTGTGTGTGTATATATCAAAATATAAATATATATATATATATATATATATGTGTGTGTGTGTATATATCAAAATATAAATATATATATATATATATATATGTGTGTGTGTGTATATATCAAAATATAAATATATATATATATATATATATATGTGTGTGTGTGTATATATCAAAATATAAATATATATATATATATATATATGTGTGTGTGTATATATCAAAATATAAATATATATATATATATGTGTGTGTGTGTATATCAAAATATAAATATATATATATATATATATATGTGTGTGTGTGTATATATCAAAATATAAATATATATATATATATATATATATGTGTGTGTGTATATATCAAAATATAAATATATATATATATATATATATGTGTGTGTGTGTATATATCAAAATATAAATATATATATATATATATATATATGTGTGTGTGTGTATATATCAAAATATAAATATATATATATATATATATATATGTGTGTGTGTGTATATATCAAAATATAAATATATATATATATATATATATATGTGTGTGTGTGTATATCAAAATATAAATATATATATATATATATATATATATATATATAAATATATATATATATATATACGTATCAGCCTTGCCCAAATCATACCTCGTAACTGTCCAGATTTTTGCAGAACGTCCACATTTTTGAGTCATATTTTTGGTCTGGTCTTCATAAAATTTGTAGTTTCCTGGATTATTGTGACAAATCAGTGAGGACTGAATTCACTATATAATGACAAGCATTTGAGTTTCTGACTTCATATCCTTCAGAAAATGCATGGTAACACAAGACCTTTTTATTCTAGCAACTTTCTGAGTTTATAAGACCAATATTTAAAATTTGCCCCTATTTTTGGGCCGTTATCCCCCCATTATATTTTGCTTTGTCCAGATTTCTTGTGCTAAGAGGTTGCAAGCCATGGCCCAAGTGTATGTCCTTGCTGATGCTATGGTCTATAATACCATGCTGGCAGTTCAGTTTTCCATTTGCTGTTTATCAAAAAATTACTTATACCTAACTATGTATATATATATATATATATATATATATATATATATATATATATATATATATATATATATATATATATGTATAGGGTCTATATTATAATCTCGACTGTTTAATGGATCGAATGCATAAACATCGAACTTTATGCATTGAACCATTAAACAATCGAAATGTAATAAAAAAAAAAAATTAAAAAAAAACTAACGGGTGTAGGTAGGGGGGGCAAGTCCCCCTGCAACCCCCCACACCCCCCACTACTTAAATATACCAACTCCAGGATCACGCTACAGTGCACCTTTCCACAGCATGCAACATTAAAGTGCAATCTCGGAGTTGGTATATTTAAGTAGCGGGGGTGTGGGGGGTGCAGGGGGGGGTTGCCTCCCTGCTTAAACCCGTTAAGGTAAGCATTTGAAGTTTTATTTTTTTTTTATTTTTGAAGTTACTCCCCCACACCCCCGTAACTTAATATTCCAACTCCGAGAATGCACTACCGCAGGGGTATGGGGCAAAGTTCAGGTAGATGGCCAAACGGTAACTTACCATGTGGGAAACTTTGGCTCTTTATTTCTGCCGTGTCGGAGAAGTGGAATTCGATGTAGTGGGCTTTTGACGTACTAAGGGTAACCCATATATATATATATATATATATATATATATATATATATATATATATATATATATATATATATATATATATATATATTTTTTTTTTTTTTTTTTAATAACTGTATGTAAAGCTTTTCTCCCTGTGCCTCCACAGGCCTGTTCCCAGTTGGACTTTCCAAGCTAACAAATGGAAATAAATGCATGAGAAAAATAAATATATACTTAAATATTAATGTTTCAAAAAAGTGTCTAAAAGTACGTTTAATGGAGGTAGAGCTGATGCAGTGAAAATAAGCCCTTTACCACACAGCAAAGAAGCTTAACTCTGAAAGAAAAAAATAAAACTCATACCAAAAAGATAGCACAAGAAATTATCAAAATTACCTAATGAAGGTGTTACTGTTCAAGATAAAAGTCCATTGCTAATGTCTTTTGGCATGTTTATGTATCACCTAAGTTAGATCTAGCATGATGGTTGGAGGGGTGTAAATTTCTAAGCACAAATCCTGATTTCATATTAGATTTTTTGTGCACTTTTCTTGAGAAGGTAGGGTGAGCATGTGGGCATACTGATTGTGGAGCAGCAAAATCTTTCTTTCAGGCGAGCTTTACTGCAGATTATTTTTTCTTTATTAAGGTTGAGATATCTCCAGGCAACAAGGAACACAAGAAAGTAACATCAAATTTGTTGCAAAGGCTTGGTTGCTGATTGTAGAAGTGTAACATCCTACTTTTAGGTTAGCTTTACTGTAGACATTTTATGGTAATGGATTGCCTCCAGCCTAAAAAGAAGCTTGCCTGTCTGGTTGAGATGTACTATGTATTATGAAGGAGTGAAAGAAATATACTTCTATTTTGAAATGTATCTTTTCTGCCCAATTCTAGATGTGTGTAGACAAACTGTACAGAATGCCTCTTCATCTATGCACAGTCCTTGGTACAGTGACAATAGCTTCATTATTTTCACTAACCAGAATAATATGCATATGTTTACAATAGATCACCCTGCACCTAGCAAAACTATCAGCACTCTTAAAGCTCCTGCAGTAACTGTTCTGAAAGTGACTAATCTCTCAACGTTAGCAATTGTGTCTTCACTCTACACATTCTGTACAGTTTCACTTTGAAAAGAGCATCGGAAGAGTTTCTGATAAGAAACTGTATAACCATGCAAACTGTATTTAAATTCAAATAACTTTAAAATGCAACAAGAATTATATTGTAGCTATCATGCTATTTAGCTTAAAATTTACATAAGTAAGTGGCAGCTTCGTACAAGAAGGTGTTTGTAAACTGGCAAAGACCTAAAAAGTCATTATCCTATTTTAACAAATAAATGTGAACAGCACCTATGAGAACAATACACAGGGCTCTGTAATTTTAAAAGTTGTTCACAACAACACGTAAAGTGAGCAATGTACATTTAAGAACAGCATGGATGGAATTCATGAATAATTTGCACAGTACACAGAGGGAGGCAGTCCGCACAACTATAGCCATGGGCAGGGTGTTAGTGCATCAGTTGCACGAGTTGTTTGCATTTTATGTATTACATGCAAATTAACGAATAAGCAAACGTAAATGATGTAGCAGAACTAAATTAGGCAGAATCGGGATGGAATGATGGGATTAAAAAAAAGAGCACATGTTAGGGGCTCACTCTAAAACTTTTCATAAAAGGATACATGTAAATATTATTCAAGTACATTTGCAATATGTAAGTCAGTGAAGCTATGTACAGCAGGAACATACTAAGGCTTTTTTATCTGACTCAGTGTGAAGGATATAGTTATATGTCAGTATTGGGTGTCTGACTTAAGCACATGTAGCACATGGCCAGGTGATGCATGTCATTTGTTGTAGTTACTGCTTCAGCAGATACGTTAGTCATTGCACATAAATAGCCAGCAACATGTAGTTTCCATAGGTATGAACTTTGACAATTTTATTTTGTTCTGACTGTTTTATCCTACACTTACAGAAAAGCAGGGTGAGTAGGATTTGCAGATGATTGACAGTGTACTGTGTTTCAGTTATATATTATGGTATGTCATATTTTTGCGACTCTTCCCATTGATTCTCCCCTATGTAGACCATGAGTAGCAAGAAAACTTTAAATCTGGACAGTGCAGTCGACTACTTTAACACCACATTTTTAAATATCTTAAATTTTAAATATCTTAAATAACATGGGCAATATCAGGACAATATGAGCAAAATCTAATTACTCTCCTTGGCTCACATAACAGACAAAATCACTTCTAAAAGAAAGGGATAAAGCGTGGCATGAATGCACCCACAAAAAATCAATAGTTACTCACCAGAAGTATCTCCATCTAAGAAATAAAGCCAAAACCCAAATAAGAATTGATAAGAAGAATTACTATACTAGCTTACAAGCTAAATACCAAAATAATCCTCAAAAATTCTGGACCACTTTAAATAAAATACTACGACCAAGTCAAACTAAGACCCCTCAACCAATCCCCTATTATGTATTGCTACCCAGTTTAATAAATACTTCATTAAATTCATTAACATCCTTACTAAACAAAACTTCCCATCACTGCCTATCAGGGTTGCCAGATTTCCGACTGGTGGGGTGTGAGGACCAAAAAAAAAAAAAAGTCTTTAAACACAGAGCTACTTCTGTTTAATATGGAACATCAAGCAGTTCCGCATTAAACACAAAAAATGGAGCTGTGTTTAATGCGGAACTGCCTGATGTTCCACATTAAACACAAGCAGCGCTGTGTTTAATGATTTTTTATTGGTCCGTATGCCGGTATATGGGCCAATGAAAAAAAAAAAAAGCAGAGGGCTGTTTCGCCGGGATTTAAACTGGCAGTGTGGGACTTGGGATCGGGCTGCTGATCCCAGGACAATCCCGCTCAAATAGGGACGTCTGGCAACCCTGCTGCCTATAAACCTAACCTCTCCACTAGATAATAACAACACATTCTCCTTAAAATCAGTCGCAACCCACAACATACAGAAATACTTGCTCAGGCTAAAAGCCACAAATCTGGCAGCGGACAACCTACCCTCAACATACTTAAAAATATCAGCTGAAGCCATCTTTTATCCAGTTTCCCTACTAATTAACTGTTCCATATCCAAGCAACGTATCCCCACTCTCTGGAAAATTGCTCACATCATACCCCTACACAAAGGAGGTCCCTCCACCGACTTCTCTAACTAACGGCCCATAACAATCCTATCCCCTCTATCAAAAATCCTTGAAAGGTGTGTTCACACCCAAATACTTAACCATCTCCTAGACAATAAATTATTTACAAATACTCAGCATGGCTTTCGCCCTAACATAGTACTACCACAGCCCTTATTAGCTTCACTAACACCATCAGTCAACTTAGAAATAAAGGTGAGCTAGTATCAGCAATCTTTTTAGACTTATCAAAAGCCTCCGATACAGTGTCTCATAACAAACAGCTGACTGCCTTGTCCAAACTGAACCTAAGCTACTCCACTCTAGCCTGGTTTCAAAACAACCTCATAGATCGGCAACAAGCAGTATGGTGGAACAAAGCTCTTTCTCCCTTACTACCAGTGACTATGGGGTGTGCCTTAAGGGTCTATTTAACCTGTTTACAGATAATCTCCATAATACTACAACTCTAGCCACCCTTATACAGTATGCAGATGACTCCACTGTCATATGTTCTGCCCCAACTCTTCCTGAACTACAGAACTTGACCCAAACATCTTTCAATGCTATTGAATCATGGTTGGCAGATGCTCAATTAATCTTGAACCCAAATAAAACTAAACTCATGCTCTTCCACTCCACTAAATTCAAAACCCAATCCACTTACTTCAACATCACATCCAGTAATAAGTCTTTGATGGAACCAGTACCATCCACCCAACTTCTTGGTGTTGTTATTGATCAAAATCTGAAGTTCGACTTACACATTGCCCAGACTATAAAAAAAGTGCACAAAAAAATAGGTACCTTATACAGATGCAAAAACTACCTAACCACAAACTCCAGAATAACCACAGCCAGAATTTATCTTCTGTCAACTTTACTATACGCCTCACCCATCCTTATCAGCCTCTTGAAATCAGACTTAAGCAAGCTTGATGCCTGCAAGCAAGATAGCTAAATTTGACACTAGCTGTCCTCCTAGAACCTATCATTGTAAGGCCCTAAGACAACTATCTTGGTTAGAACTACCCCATCAACTCATTCTGATGCAACTCTCTACCACCCACCAAATGTACTATAAACTCGATAAAACACCAGCTCTACAAGGCCTTCTCAATCCCCATATAAGTACCCGTCCACTAAGATCCACTAATAAAGCTCTAATTGATGTAACCAGGAGTAAAAATAGTTCAGGTGACTCTCTATACTCCTACTACATTGCTAAACTGTGGAATGCCTTACCACTTGAAATTAGAACTATAACTAACTTAAAAATGTTCAGTCATCACATTAAAGCCCACCTCACCAATTCCTGGACTTGTACATGTACTGGGCATGGGTATCCCAAACCATGGAACTAGCTGATTTAAAAATTTTAATTGCATATGTAATGAGCATTGAATTTAAGTCATATGACTACCTTATGTTGTTTTTTTTCCTTCTCATTGTTAATATCTATCAGATTTTAAGTCTTCAGTTTGCTATGCTACCTGTGTATAAGACTAAGTATCGTAATTGCACTCTTATTGTATATAATGTCACTACCTGCTACTACTGTAAGAACTGTCTTCTAGAAGCATTGTTATACAAGATTATTGGTCTTGTCTCCCACTTGACCAATTTATTCTGTTCTAGTCTTTTTACCATTATGAATGTCTGTTACTATTTATTTCTTTATTGTATTATACAGTTTTCTTTCTACTAACAAAATAGTTTACAACAATAGAGCTTTTCTCCCTGGGCCTCCGCTGAAAAAAGGTTTTATGCCCAGTCAGACTCTTCCCAGTAAACAAATGTAAAATAAGAATAAAATAAAATAAAAATAAAGTTTAACACCAGGCATCAGCACCAGAACCACCAAATGGGGAAGGGCAGGCCGGTCTTATGATGTGGCAGGGACTGCCTTGACATTCACTTGGTCAAGGAGCACTTCCTCATCACGTGCAAGTTGCCCTACACCAAGGTTTATACATCTGGAAGTCATGGTATCTCTAGTTGCCAGGCTGTAACTGGAGTAATTGCTCTCACCTCTGGTGAAGCATCTCCTTGAGAAGCAGCTCAGTCACATAGAAAGCTTTGTACAGTACATAGCAGATTCATTCATTTTGTGGGACTGGCCACTGTGCCACAAAGGGTGACCAAACCCTTGCTATTGACCAATCTGGTCCATCAGCAGGCAATGGTTCTCAGTAGGCTGCCCTCTGAGCTAGACTGGAAGCTCCCTTGCAGATAATCATCTCACTGTGTTCCCTCCCAGGTGTTACTACCAGCTGTATGATATCTTTTACTTTATACATGTTCCATCCCTTGCTATCACCATTTTCCCACCCTCAGTATGTATGTGTCTATCTCTTGTTAACTTAGCTTCATGTGTACACATCTACCCCATTTATCTATAGTATTTAGTATTTGTACATCCCCCCAAAACAATCCTTTCTCCCTCTCTCAACATACTCTGCTTTTTCTATGGCTGTCTCTAAAGTCCATCTTCCATTCTCTAATTATATGAAAAAATGGGGTTCTATCCCAATAAAAAAATCCCATCTTTCTATCTGTCCTACAGGTTGTGTTACTGTGTGACTGCCCCCTTTCCTACTGTACTATATCCCCTTTTTCTACTTCATATTTTTGCTGCTGTGGCCTCATCTGCCATTAGCACATGGGTTGTTTCCACAGTGCTGAGAGTCACTATGCTGCAAGGTATGTAACAGTATTTTCAGGTCATGTACATTTCTCTGCTCTACTGAATAACTCAAGATGTATGTAGCTGAGTGATGTAATACAAAAGCAGTGTCTCTCAGGTATCATAGCTGAGAAGTGAAGGTCGTTCATTAGCTTACTGTCTATTTCTGTTACAGACACAATTACTTGTAATGTGTTACTGACTTATCTAACTATACTTCTGCAGTTGCATCACTGTGCAATTGGAAGAGCTGAAGTGGACTTGCCATTTCTCAGACCATTCCTTCATCTTCTTTGATCACTCTCAAGGCTTGGTCCACTGCCAGGTTTTAACTCCTCCCAGTTTGATGTCATCTACAAACTGCTTGATTCAGTGTTCCATTCCCAAAGTAAGGTCATTAATGAACACACCAAAAAGAGATGAGTCCTGGATCTGTGTCTGTGAGAATCCACTTGCCATCTTCCACCCATTAAGAGCTCCCCTTTATTTGTATTATCTTCTTCCTGCCACAGTCACTTTTTCACTTAACTAAACAGTTTCTTACTCCTTCTACTCCCAGGAATCCTGTGGTGGGGTCCATATTAGCGACTTTGATGAAATCCAGACAAGGTATTTGCTAGAGTTGCTTCTAGACTGATGAAGTTTGTCTGATCTTCATGGTGTAAATCCTTGCATGAATTCGTCATGCAGTCCAGTCACTTACAAAGAACATCGTGATCCAAGACGTGACAATTGTCTTCATCATTTTGTCCCCTGCTGTCCAGCTGGCCACTTTAGTAAATTTTAAGGATTAATAGGTTTTGTTAGACATGCATCTAGTATACCAGCAGGCCTATTTAGAGTCTTGGGTAGGTGGCATCATGCCCCTGCATTCTGTATGCATTTCCTGCCCAATCCATTCTGTACTTCCTTAGCTATTATAAGATACTGCTTGCCTGCTTTCCTTCAGTTTAATGCACATGTCTGAGAAGTATTCATTTAAAATTTTCAGATGTTGTCCAGCCTATTGATACTTTGACCTTCCAAAGTTTACTAGCCTGTCTGCCAACCTCCCTTCATTGTCTCTGTCCCACGTATTTAAAAATGTCTTATTCATTCCTAAATGCCAAGAGTCATTTAAAATCTAGCAGTTAAGCTTCTCAAGAAGCACTGGGGTGGCATGATTTACAGTCAAATCTATTTTGTCTGCTCTAACCACTGGAAAATATCAAGTTTATTAATAAGAAACTTGATTGAAAAAAATAAGAATATAATTAATTGAATAAAGAATTGGCAACTCCGTAGCTCATTGGTTAAGATCTCTGCCTCACAGCTCCAGGGTCTGAGGTTTAGTCTTCTTGTCCAGTAACCATTTGTATGGGTTTATCTTCTCTTCCCTGATCTCTGTAAATTTTTTCCAGGTACTTTGGTTTCTTACCACCTCCCAAAAATGTGCTGGTTGATTGGCCACTCTAAATTGGCAATATATATTCATTTACCTTTGTCCCTGTTGTATGGATTATGTCTGAAAATATTCTAATCTGATCAATTTGCTTACCTCATAAACAAATAAATAAATATGCCTTCTTATGATTGCTGCCATGGAAAAGCATAACATGAGGCATCGTCATGCCATACATACAATTCATATTATGTGAAAAGATACCATATATAGTATAAAGCAGCTACAATAGGTCATCCTTTTAACTATCATCATACCTCTAGCTTGTACATGCAGATAAATGCTATAAGACTAAAGATGCAGACTTTAGTGGGGATCAGAGCAATTGACAGTGGGGGAGCACTCAACATGCCCAGTAGGTGGGTAGTAGAGGGGCCCAGCATAACACAGATGCAGGCAGCTCCCTCAAGTTACTAATTCATGTAATATAATTTCATGTCACAAAAGAAAGTAAAGAAACAAGAACAAAAGGCCCATGTCAGTGTGGAAGACCTCCAGGCAGAGGACTTCATTTCTTTCCTGTCTCCTTATTGCCACTGTTTTTCTCTTGCTCCATGAGTACAGCAGACATGCAGTCTAGACAGGGTGCACCAGATATAAGAAGCAGAGAAAATGAATGTTTTTCACACACACATGCACATATGAAATAGCAAAAAAACTCCAAACTGCCATGACTTGTAAAATTCAACTTTAATATAAATGTTGAGTGCTTTCAAAGTGTATAATACTGCTTCATCAAACCAATGTAAAACAAAACAAGCAAATACATTTTAAAAAACATATGACCCAATTGAATTTTCAAGTTAAAATCACATGATACAAATCATTCATTCATTTTATTTGTAAATCAGGCAGTCTTAGCATAACCAATAAAATCACTTATACATACCCAGCCTCCAAAAGCTACATGACTAGCATATCAGCATCCAATCACATAACAAAGATAAACACCAATGAAATCATTCCTAGATACCAAGCCCCCAGAATTAATGCTGTAATAGGTGTGATTTCAAAACAGCCTTCAATGAAACTCTTTCATTCAAGCCTGGTTCGGAAAATGCTTTTAAACATAGAATCCATTCCTGTTCCCCACATTCAGCTTTATTTTTCAAGTCACTTTCTCTCTCATTAATATAAACAATTTCTAACACAAAAACTTAAAAGTGCATGGTACACCACATTCCAGTACATGTTTTGCTAAAGTGTTCATCTCTTTCGTCTTCAATATATCATTATGATGCCATAAAATTCTATCTTTAAAAACTTGGTTTGTTTTACCAATATAAAATGCATTACAAAAGGAACAAGCTGCATAATAAATTACATTTTTAGTACAATAGTTAGCAAAAAAATCCAATATAATATCAACACCAGATGTTTTATGTATATAAGATGTACAAGTTAAAATATACTTACATGCTGAGCAAGAGTGACACTTAAATGTGCCCTTATGCTCTGAAACAGGATAGATGTCTTTCTTCTGATTTCTATAACATCGCTGCCATTTTAAGGATAGATTATTTCTAAAAGTAAATTTGGGTTTTGCATGTACAACCTTCCTAATATCTGGATCAGCTAATAAAATAGACCAATGCTTCCTAAAAATATTGCAGACAATATTTACATCATTAGAAAATGTAAGAAGAGGTTTGTTCCTAACAGAGCTTGTAGATACATGCTGAATCTTATTATTTCTCCTAGAAAAGTAGGGTCTCCCTTATACTTCCCAGTTTTCAAAACCTCAGCTATACAGTGTTCAACTTCTAAGGTGCTGTAGCCCCTATCTAGAAACTCAGCTTTAAGACTAGAGAAAGTTTCCTCGAGATCAGCATCATTGTCAGGAAGTCTCATGACTCTGAAGAATTGGCCTTTCAGTAATTTTTACTTACATGACCAGGATGCATACTAGATTTATGTAAGAGAGTATTACACTTAACCTCTTTTTATATGAACTAGTCCCAAGAGATCTAAAATCAATTTTACTCAATGTTACATTGAGGAAATGTATATTATCTTCCAAACTATTAAAACAAAATATTAGACCTTCCGTGTAACATCTTAATGAACTTATCAAGTTCTTCTTCTGTGCCACCCCGGATCATAAATATGTCATCCACAAAGTGTTTGTAAAAGTTGATGAGATGTTCAAAAGAATTATTCTTCAATAGCTTTTAAGCTTTCCAAAGAGCCAACACCAAATTGGTGTAGCTGTTACCACATGCTGTGCCCATCACTATACCTGTTTTTTTGCACGTAGTATTTACTGTCAAACATGTAAACATTGTTCTCCAAAATTAATTCTAATAGTGTACAGATCAGTTCTATCTTATTCAGTGTAAAGCCAGAGTTAGTAGTCAAAAAACCCCTGACACTGTCTATTCCTAAAGCATTCAGAATAACACTGAATAAAGATGCTATATCTAATGTAACAAACACACAATTTTTTTGCATATCAAAAAAGGAAGACCATTCATAAAGAGCTTCAAAAAATCCTTTGTATCTCTCAGCACTATGGTAGTACTATCAAGGATGGATCTTAACATTTTCTCTACATAAATAGAGAGAAGTTCGGTGACCCAGCCCCTACTTGAAAGAATAGGTCTCATAGGAGGTGTAAAAGGGTTCTTATTATTTGGGAGCCCATACAATAATGGTGTCACTGGAAATTGTATTTGCTTGTTTGGTTTAACATTGGTCTGATGAAGCTGTATTATACAATGTGAAAGAGCTCAACGTTTATATTAAAGTCGAGTTTTACAAGTTGTGGCAGTTTTGAATTTTTACAAATTAATCGCATGAGTTTTTGCCATTAATCACAACTACACTCAATGAAAAAACTATTTGTGATTACCATCAGATCCCTGGAAATTAAATATATTACATCCAGGGTCACACAAACATGGAAAAAAAGAGAAAAGTCCAGGAATTATATAATAGTCAATATAACGAACTCTGACAGTTACACAATTCAACAAACTGTACCACCTATAAAAAAAACAGCATTTCAGCACACGATTAAATGCATGGAGCAATAAATCGTATAACACACACACACACAAACACACACACAAAAAAAAATATATATATATATATATATATATATATATATATATATATATATATATATATATATATATATATATATATATATATATATAGATACAAACATACATATATTTGGATTCATAAAGTACATAAATAAGATAAATAGCCATTATGTGTTCACTGATAAATGGGTATCAAGTACAGAGTGTGCATTTATATATTTATTCAATTAGTTAATTATTGCTATTTCGTGTATGTCTCCTCAAGCATTTATCACTAATCTATGCACATCAACATCATTAAAATACAGCAACATATTCACATTAAAAAAATTAAACTTCACAAATTATGTGTACTTGCACGTGAGCGGGTGTGCACACACGAGCATGTGCATACTCACACTCGTACTTGCACCCTGAATATAACTATTTTCACATATACCCATAGAAATGAAAGTTAATAAAAACAAAATGAAGAATGTTGAAATAAAATAGTAAAACTGAAAACCTTATAAGTAATCATCTAGTCAAAAAAATGACATTGCAAATAAAATGATTTTGATTCCAAATATCAAAACTACATAAAATGAAACTAGCTCAAAACATAACTAAACAGTAAAAGCAAAATATCTGAGCATAAACCTCCCTATACTACTACAAGTATATCACAAAATTACTAAATTACTTGTCACTGGGGAAAAGTCATTAACAATTGTATAAGAAATAAAGCTAAAAACAACCCATCAAACAGCTCCCTGTTTAACAGAGGACTTTTGCAGTTAATAAATCCAATTATAAAAATGGAGAGCAGCAAGTGAAACTGAAAAGAAAAATCCAAGAAAAAAAAAGGAAATTTGGATTATAAGTTGTCTGTTTTGTGTGACACTTAAATATTTTCACTGCAGGAGTAAGGAACTCTGGTTACAACTCCCCCTGATCATGTACATCTCCCATACCAACAGTACAAGAAGGCTTTTTGATGGTATAGAAGACTAAAGCCCTAACTACGGCCCAGATGACACAAGTCTGATAAGAGGTTTAGACACCTGATGCAGAAGGAAAGGGAGTATGGGCATGCCCATCCTGAGAGGGGAGGGTCAATGGGTTTGTTTGACTATTTCCATATATCCAAAAACACATAACTTGTGCCAGAGTCTAGGGCTGAGTCTTGAAAAAGCAGGAGACCTGAGGATGGTCATCCAAACCAGTCATGGTAGCCTTGCCTGCATATGTGATGCAGCATGGCTATACAGGCTACAGGGCATAGCTAGTCCATTGCCAAGTTCAATACAGAGAAAGAGAAAGGGGGAGTTAGGGCATACACAATTTGTTCAGTTGTTGAATTTCCAGAAAGGATGCAAACTCTCTCATGTCTGCCAGAATGATGGCCCCCCTAGATGGCTCTGACAATAGAAGATCAGGGGGTTCGCCCACCTCTGTGGGATGAATGACGTCAATTCTGGCTGGGAAAGGATTGATGGTCAGCCTGACAGAAGGAAGAAAAAAATTGTATATATTCCTATCAGATGAGTGAATGCTCACATTAGGCAAATCAACGTAATCGAGCCAAAAAGTTCAAACCACAGAATAGCGAAATGAAAAAACAAAGCAAAAGCTTTTTTTGGTAGGGGGCAATCCCACTTGTATCCTCCAATAAGTGCCAACTCCAGGAATACACCACAGTGGAGAAAGGACCAATACCCAATACCTGCTTTGCCATAATCCTGCACAATACAGGTCCTGTTCACTTAACAGCTTTCAATGTTTACTTGTTCAAGTTTTTCAGCTCGATAATGTGGGAGTCACTAACTTTAGCATTCGCTCATTTGATAGGGAGCCATATATATATATATATATATATATATGTGTGTGTGTGTGTGTGTGTGAGTGTATGTGTATATAAATATATATATAATATATATATATATATATATATATATATATAAATATATATATATATATGTATGTATAAACTCCTCTAAAAGATATTTTGTACATATATATATATATATATATATATATATATATATATATATGTATAAATTCAAAGATATTTTGTACATATATATATATATATATATATATATATATATATATATATGTATGTATAAATTCCTGTAAAAGATATTTTGTGTATCACACATCAGCCCCAAAATTTCATATATAAATATAAATAAAAATAGATAGATACCTATTTATACATATACATATATTCTCACATTTATACATACGCACACACACACACACACACACACATATATTTATAAGTATATATATATATATATATATATATATATATATATATATATATATATATATATATATATATATATATATAGCTAGATAGCTATAGATAGTTAGATTAAACATATACATATACTCTGCTACAGAGTAAACCTAAAATTTAAATTTAAAATGTATATTTAAGAGAATATTTAAAAAGTGTTAATTTGTTCTCATTTGGTGCTAGAATTTAAATGTGAAGTCTGTTGTGTATTGCTTCCTCTTAACCACTTGTGTCCATGTATTATGTGATTTTATATAGATATATATAAATATATATATATTTACATATGTGAGCATATATATATATATATATATATATATATATATATATATATATATATATATATATATATATATATATATATATATATATATATATATATATATATATATATATATATATATATACATATATATAAATATATATATATATAAACACATATATATATATATATATAAATATATATATATATATATATATATATATATTAGACACACACACACACACACACACACACACACACACACACACACACACACACACACACACACGCATATATGTAATTGCATTTTATAACATAAGATATCCAGATCCAATGAAATCCTACTGCTTAGCTGCTACATGCATAAAATATTCTTTATATCCTGTACTTGTGCATTAGTAGAACTAAAATGCTCTTGGAATCTGAAATAGTAGATCTGCATGGATATTAGCAGGAACAGGGAATGAATCATCTAAAAGAAACCATCAACATATCACTGTCGATGTCGCTTCATTTCCGCTTTCAGATCAGAATGACAGGCGAGAAGGGGCATGACCACAGTACTGGCATTAGTCATGTTAATTTAGAACGACAAAATGTTTCTTATTAATGACACTCCATTTGCTGCTGTGAGAAAGACAATTCAGTTATCTAGTGGGCTTACTAAAGCCATTATTCCATTAAATGATACTCTGTCATCAGGATTTCCATTTTATACTGTATTACAACACCAGCTATAAGAAAAAAAACTCAATTACTAGCACTTACATTCCTGATTAACATTAGGAAAACATTTTTCTACACTAACTTAACTAAAATGTTTTCCTGTAAAGAAAACTCTCTATAAGTGTTACAGAATCAGTCAAACATGCCAGCTGTATGCAGGGTTAATTAATCTTTCTGTTTATTCCTTGATATGTAGCTAAAGAGGAATCTTTTCTCTTCATATACAGAGACATCATTTGAGAACACAAATTTCAGCAGCTAGAACCTGATTTGAGACATATTTCAATACCGTCCATAAGGAAAGCTGTAGTATCTTTATTACCAGTTGAGGGCAATGTAGAGCAAAAAGAGAACTTCCTAGGAGAGACTGCCATAAACATACAGCACAACGTAAGACAGTTTCTAATACTAGCTTTCTTTTAAATCTGAACTTGCAATAATATATAAAAACGGACAAAACAATATGTAAACTCAGTCTGATGAAGTAAAATAAAGCACAAATATGTGAAAACCTAGAGTGATAAAATAAAACACAAATATGATGAAGTGAGGTTATAAAAGATGGTTATAATAATATGTTTTGCTGGTCTTCTGATGACTATTATGGGATGTTTGAAAAAATGAAGATTCCATAGCATCTGTCTTAATAGCATCAGTACCAGTTTTCCGTAGGAGAAAGGAAGGCTGACACATAACAGGGGGGCATGCCATAGTCAGGGATTCCTTGACATGTGGCTTGCATTCATTCCTTACAGGAGTTTGCAGTTTTGTCCCTTTAAAAATAAACATTACTCAATTTGCAGCATCAAATATGTAAATAAACGTCATTTTATGTGGTGGTCATCCCTAAAGGCTAGTGGAGTCTGCCAATCAGTAACCACAAATCTAGAGGTTTAACTGAGTTTATACGGAATGCATGACACCCAAAAATCAGAAATAATTACTATTACATTTAAACAATTTAAATGTTGTTAAAAGGATAAGGGCTATGTCATTATGCAAGATGAAGAAATCAGTCACTGAAATAACTGCTTGAGACTATAAAGGCCTTCAGAATTGCTGATTACTGTTAAGTGAGAAGGGAAATCAGTGAAAGGGAGTGGCAGATGTTAAGATGTATGCCTGGTGGTCAGTGTTTATAGATGCGATTGGTAGCTGAGGCCCATGTTTTTGCTGTCTAAAAGTAAAGAAAGTTGATTTTTGGTGATTTAAGTAATAGAGCTGAAATTCTGGGAATTTTGCCAGTTAACTAGAATTCTAATTACTAAGCTTTACTCTGATTCTGTCATTCTGAATTCAATTATAGATAAAGAAAACTTCACAGGTTGCTACTAAGCAACAGACCAGTTAAGTCTTTCAAAGCGTAGCCACTGCACTTAGACTGGTACACCTGACTAATCACACACCCTGTTTATATGGGATAGTGTGGTAAGGCCTGGGCTAAATCTGTGGGTTTCTCTCCATTTGGAAAGTAATGTGACACTGACTAACAGAACAGTGCCTAGCAGTGAGACATTCTGTAATCCAGGGGATTACATAAGGATTTTTATTGAGTTTAACCAGTTTGTTGCTGACGCCAGAGGGATGAACAGTGTGCAAACCTTAGCTAAAGCAAGGTAAGCAATGTGCTTGGAGTTACCCTCATATAGTGTTTTTTTCAACTCTTTTGAATAGAACAGCTAGGTGAACTTGGCATGATATATATGTTTACACAGCCAAGCTGGTTAGTGTTTAGGGAATCTGGGGAGAAAGTCCACTGGGTCAGAAACTCATTTTCAGTGGAGGCCCAGGGAGAAAAGTTACGCAATGAGTAAAATAACATCAGATTACAGTCGATAGGTAGTTATACAATGTTAAAAAGAAAGGATTTAAACTATATAAAAAATATACACAACAATTATCACATCATATCAAACCTTTTTTCAAACGTTGTAGCACCTTCTATTTAACACAGAAGTGATGGTAAAGGCATTTTATAGAAAAAAGAAATTATATTTAATTCGATTTAAATATATTGTATTAAAAATTAAGATATATATATACTAGTACCCACGCATTTTCTTTCACCAGGGAATGAGTTAGGGAGAAATAGTAGGTGGACTGGTCATTAATGATTGGTTATAGCTTTGGACAGAGGGGGTAATAAGAAGAGGATTATGGGGGTCTGGTATTAAGGGGGCAGAGATACGGGGTTGTTAAGACAGTAGCTTTTTAGAGAGGATTTATAAGCATTAAGAGAATCTAACAAAGTAATAGATATTGGTAGAGCATATCTGTGGCAAACTGGGAGATGAGCCTCTATCCAAAAGCTGAGATGGGAATATAAATGTTCTGCACATGCAGCAGTATTTGCTATAGGGTCATCAAGGGGGTAAGGGACTGCTGAAGTGTCTGAAGTCATCAAGTAGAAGGAGATCAAAGGGGATCCAGTGTCTGTCTGCCTGGAACGACATGCTTGACAAGCCACGCTGCTTCACCAGAGATGGCTTGCACCTGTCGCCCCTAGGCTTTCGAATACTGGCCAAGGCTCTTGCCGCCCCCATAGTGCCTATTTTAGGCAAGGCTCAAAAGACAAACCCACCTCCATAAACAACACAAGAAACCAGAAACTGGGGGTAATGCTACTCAATGCCAGAAGTCTAAACCTCAAAATGCATGCATTCGAGGCATTCCTTAGCATAGAGCAAATCGATATCTGTGTAGTAACAGAAACCTGGTTCAAAGCTCCAGAGAGCACCCCAGCACTACCAGTCTACAACTCATACCATACTTTTCGGCCCAAGAACCCGGACCGAAATACAAAAGGAGGGGGTGTGTCCATTTTCATAAAGGATGCCCACACCTCTAGGTTAGTAGTACAGCACAAGGCCTCGGAGACCATCCATGTGCAACTATCAGTGGGCAAAGCTGCTTTTCAGATCATAGCCTGCTACAGATCACCTACCTTGTCTCAGGACCCCCACTCAGCATTCCTGAGAACATTGGAAAATACAAAGGTCCTACCTAACACCATGATAGAGAGATTTCAACTATCCAAACAGTGACTGGGTTAACTACTAGAGTACAAACTCCTTTGCCCAACGCTTCCTAGAGTTTATAAACTCAAACACCCTGGAACAGCTAGTCACCACGCCCACAAGAGGTGACAACATACTGGACCTGATCATCACCAACATGGGGGATCAGTGCTCCACACCAGAGGTAAACCCCTCGCTGGTAATGTCAGATCATAAACTAATCACACTGGACATCCACATCCCGACCCCACCCCAAGTCAAGGAAACCACTGTGAAAAACTTTTCAAAAGCCAACTTCACACTTCTCAAGACCAAGGTGGAAAGTTTCATAGCCCCCTTGCTAAAGGATAATGCTGCCCAAACCACAGAATCCTTTACAAGTGCATTCTATGAGCATCTACAGGGATGCATGGATCAAGCCATCCCAAGTAAAACCAAAACTCACTCCTCCAAAAAAAAAAGAAACCAGTCTGGTGGTCCCCGGCCATAAATAAGCTATACAACAGAAGGAGGAAACTACTACATGATAGAGCTAAATCCCAAAAAGGAAAGGCATCACTGATCAATATTAGCAAGAAACTACGATCCCTCATAAAATCATCCAAGGCCAGTTTCGAAAGAAAAATTGCCAAGGACTCTAAAGATAACCACAAAGCCTTCTTTAGCTATGTCAAAAATCTAGATGGTAACTCTCAGATATGTTCTTAGCTAGTACAACATGGCAAAAAATACACTGAACCAACTGACATTGCCAACATCCTGGCTGACAAGTTCAGTGTAAACTTTACCCCCCACCCCCAAAAGGGCTGGTGTCCATCCCAGAAGAATGCAGAGCTCCAGAAATCACAGACACACAGGTAAAAACAGCCCTCTCCAAAGCTAAGAACACAGCATCAATGGGACCGGATGGTGTCCCAGGCTGTGTCATACACAAACTCCAAAAGGAACGAAACCCTCATCTAAATTCACTGTTCAGACTCAGCCTTACCACAGGCTATGTGCCCAAAGAATGGCGCACAGCAACAGTCATCCTGCTCCACAAAGGTGGTGCCACAACAGAACCAGGGAACTATCGTCCTTTAAGCCTGACTAGCTTGGTCTGCAAAACTATGGAGTTAATCATCATGGAACTCATAAACATAGACATTGGGAACCTCCAGACACCAGACCCTTCCCAATTCGACTTTGTTAAACTCAGATCCTGCCTCCTAAACCTAGCTGACTTCTTTGAAACAGTTACCAAGGCCATAGATGAAGGAAATGTAGTCCACACAGCCTACCTGGACCTCGCTAAGGCCTTCAACACCATTTCACACTCTCTCACCAGCTTTAACATTAACCCCTATGTCAGAAGATGGGTGGCCAACTCGCTCATGGATAGAACACACATGGTCAGAGTCGCAGGTGCCATGTCCAACTCTAAACCAGTTACAAGTGGCATCCCACAGGGCTCGGTCCTGGGACCCCTCCTGTTTGGTATATACTTCTCTGAGGTACAGGCAAGCATGGGAGGACTATGGCTGACCAAGTTCGCAGATGACTGCAAACTTGGAGCCATAATCGACTTACCGACTGACACAGACATCCTCCAGAAGGGTCTCACAGAGACAGATACCTGGTGTCAAAACCATGGCCTCAAGCTGAATGCCAAAAAATGCAGTCATCCCCTTTGGGAAAAACAAAGTGCCCATAAATTATCACATAGGTGGTAATCCACTAAGTACGGAAGATGTAATTAGGGACCTGGGGACCCAGGTAGATAGCAACCTCTCCTTTGATAATCACATTGCCAAAGTAGTTAGAAATTCCTTCTATGTAGCCCACCTAATCATGAAAGGGTTCACCTCTAGATCAAGAGAGGTCATTGTGCCCCTCTACTCATCACTCATTAGGCCCATAATAGAGTACAATGCCACATTTGGAATGTACCTTACTCGACACCTACAACAGCTGGAAAGACCACAGAAGTACCTCACCAAGAGGATCATGGGCCTGAAAGAGATAACCTATGCAGCTCATCTAAAAAAGCTCTAGCTTTACTCGGTTGCTTACCGCGTGCTCAGAGGTGATCTCTGCCTGACGTATAAGGCCATTTCCAACCCAGAATTAATGGACATGCTCCACCTCAAGAAAACCAAATCTCTTAGAGCTACACGCTCCAGTGAACTAAACCTCAGCACAACAATAACAGGACATACTGGAGGGATAGATTCCTGTCTCAGAGACTTCCCTCGCTCTGGAATAGAATCCCACTTTATGTTAGGCAGAGCCCCCCACTGACTCTCCTCAAGAGAAATCTTGACGAGTGGATGGGAAATCATAGGTTTATCCCTGGGATCACTTCAATGGCCCTGCTAGACAGAGGCTCAGGAAACTAATTTAAAGGGGAGGCCAAAGCCAACACATTCTGGCTAGGCTTATAAATGCCCTTGGACAGATAGCCTAGTACCTACCTATGAACCTATGAACCTATGGAGAAGTCTCCATAATGGTTGGTTGTTGACCTGCACTGGTGAATAAAACATTATAGTGATCTGACCAGTGAGAGTATGACATTAGGTGAGAAGCAGACAGGAGTTGTATTAGTGAAGACAGTCCCATGTATGCTGGTTCCAGAGTACTATTTGATAAAGGGTATTTGCATTGAAAATGTCAAGGAAGCACTCAGCATATTTACTTGTAACAGAGTAGGTGTGCCAGCTCATGTAGTTGTAGTTTTTGTCCCCTAGAAGAATGGTGTTTAGGTTAATGGTGATGGACTCAAGTTTATTAAGATATGTTTTGTGACATGTAGATGTCATGGACAGGGTTCTGTAGTTGGTCAGGATGTGATATGAGGTCTTTCAGATTCTAGGATATGAAGGAGTTCAATGTCATTGTCTCATGTGATTAATCTAGAGGTGATTGTGTCACAGATAAAGACAAACACTCTACCACCAGAGTTACTGCTATCAGCACCTGTAGACCTAAGAAAGAGATAGGCAGAGGTGATGGTGTCACAGATAAAGACAAGCACTCTACCACCAGAGTTACTGCTACCAGCACCTGTAGACCTAAGAAAGAGATAGGCAGAGGTGATGGTATCACAGATAAAGACAAACATTCTATCACCAGGGTTACTGCTATCAGTACCTGTAGACCTAAGAAAGAGGTAGGAAGAGGTGAAGGTGTCACAGATAAAGACAAACACTCTACCACCAGGGTTACTGTTATCAGCACCTGTAGACCTAAGAAAGAGGTAGGCAGAAACTTCAGGTAAGGAAGGAGTGATGTCAATGCTCTGGATCCAGGTTTCCATAAGAACACAAATATCCACTAGGGTTAGGCAGACTTTAAGAGGGGGAATTTTCTTATTTAGGTCCCTATCGTTGAGCAGTGCTTTACTGATATTTGCCAGATTTAAATTTGTTATGCAAGGTCAATAGCTTGAGTTGACTGACACTGCCTACAAAAAGCATTATGTGTATAGAGAATGTCTTAGCCTGTAGGTGAAAGTCCTTGAGAAATATGTGCATGCCGTTCCAGGTGAAACAGGTGGGAGAGTCTTCCATCTTCTTCCAGGCAAACACACATTGGGACATCTGAGAATGAAACCATTAAGCCAATTTTTAAAGTCAATCAAATTTGCTTACATTCTGGCATCATTCTTGGTGACAGTAGGATACAGCTTAAGAGTAGTTTACCTCTAGCCTTAGAGACACACTGAGGGGCTGTTTCATGTCCTTCATCATATTGTCTTTGGGGGTACATCTCAACTCATGTACACTCACATGAGCAAAGACCATGTCATATTCATACTTAAGGAACTGAGTGCCCTGGTAATATAGCAGATTTTGTCACCTGAGAGGCAGCTGTTACACTGTCTTGCTCAGCCTTTTTTAGAGCTACATTGATGTGCTGAACCATGGAGTCACCTACAAGAATACATTAGCATGGAAAGTAGACTGCTATTGTAGCCTGAATGGTTTGGCCAGACCACCAGAGTTTTTGCAGTGCTGGTAGAAGAAGCTATATGAGGTATGAAATGGTTGCAAGTCTGTTGCTAAGATTTGCCTACAGTCCACTCTTCTACAGTGCCCCAACTAGGAGGTGTTTGTATTTTCGAAGTGATTTTTGGAGCACCTCAGCATAGGAAGGTTTTATGTTTGTCTTACTGCGCATAGATGTGGTGTTAGTATGAGTACAAATAACCAGAGTATGTAAGAAGTTTAAGTCCAGTTTTAAGGAGCATTTTCATCTTTGAATGGGAACTCATTCTTAAGTGATAGCATTAAATGTGTGGCAGTTAATACACTACCTCAAGATATTTTGTGAAAAAAGATGTCAGTAGCTGGAGAAGAGATAAACTGTGGACACAAGGTTGACTAAGAAATGCCACACGACAAATTTTATGTGATGTTATGGAATCTGATAACCCTTGGTCTATTTAGTAAGGAGGGCTATTTGATACATAAAGGAACAGATTGGTTTGATTAACAGACAGGCAGTATAAATAGAGCAAATACAATATTACATAATACAATTTAGTAGCTGTATGATATATGTGTATATATATATATATATATATATATATATATATATATATATATGATGCGGAGGACAGGAAGAAATGGAAACAGTTGATCTGCTGTGGCGACCCCTAACGGGAGCAGCCGAAAGAAGAAGAAGATATATATATATATATATATATATATATATATATATATATATATATGGGGACAATGGAAAAAAACAGTTACAAAACAGTGCAACCCTGCACAATATGTTATAAAATAGTATTATATGATAATGCACAACTCAATACAGCCCAGTACAGTGGAACCCAGAACAATATTATAAGAATCTACTGAACAAAGCAGGCATGCATTCCACAGCATAATAAACCAAGTGACATTCAACAAAGTAATATTTTAAGTCCCTGAACAGTAGGCATGACTACTACGGTACCAAGATAAGCAGGTCTGATGATGTGAACATCGATATTCTGAAGCTTGATATTGTGGTCTATCGATATTTCAACACACACACACACACACACACACACACACACACACACACAGATATATATATATATATATATATATATATATATATATATATATATATATATATCATACAATACCACGATGGATATACCTTATTCAGTTTGGTACTATAACAAATGTCTTTATATATTTCAACTGCACTATAGAAGACCTGTCATAACAAGATGATAATCCACTTCAGTCAGCATAGCAAATGGTCAGGAAAATTTTTACCTACCACATGTAGCTTGTAGACTGAAGTGTAACTTTCTGCTTACTTTGGGTAAATAAATGTGCTGGGTCTTAGTTTGTGTCTGTATAAGATAAAGGTGGTGATAACTGCCCGTCTTGCATGGCTAGTTGTATTCTTTTGTGAGGTGTCATTAAATAGAGACAGGTGATCATAAAGTACAGTTTAAATAAAAGACATCCTTTCATATAATTTATGGCCTTTAATTTAGGAATTGACTCATGAGAGATAAAACTCTAGTGGAAGAACCAGTCTACTGTTTGTTTGTTCACAATTATGTTTGCCACAGATTTTGATTGTCAGTGATGAACATATTTTATTAATTTAGTCAACTTAGTGCACTCAGTGAATAGAAGATCATACTGTACTCTGTGAGATCACACAAGATGAGGAAGCAGACATGTCTTGTTTACATTATTATGTGCCAATATGGGGCTATATTTATATAAATGTATGCAATAGCGCTGCCCTAAAATCTGCTGTTTTTTTAATTATTTACCAGTAAGAGTGAAAGGGAAGGTCTACAAGAGGGTAGTGAGACCAGCTATGTTATATGGGTTGGAGTCTGTGGCACTGACAAAAAGGCAGGAGTTTGAGCTGGATGTGGCATCATTAAAGATGTTAAGATTTGCAATGGGTGTGACATGGGTGGACAGGATTAGGAATAAGTATATTAGAGGGTCAGCCCAGGTTGGAAGGTTTGTAGACAAAGCCAGAGAGGCAAGATTACGTTGGTTTGGACATGTGCTGAGCAGGGATGCTGAGTATATTGGGAAAAAGTTGCTAAAGATGAAGCTACCAGGTAACAGGAAAAGAGGAAGGCCTAAGATAAGGTTTATGGATGTGGTGGGAGAGGAGATACAGGTGGTTGGTGTGACAGAGAATGATGCAGAGGACAGGAAGAAATGGAAACAGATGATCCGCTGTGGCGACCTCTAAAGGGAACAGCTGAAAGAAGATGATGATGTCAGGTGTCTGGTCATTGACTTTATTTGTTTGATCAAGTGAATATAGACAAGTTCCGCAGTGACTATATAATTCAGCCCTATTTTTAGTATGTTTTATAAAAGTTCATTTTAAGAGTATATCTTGATATAGAATATTAAAATAACAATATAGTTTATTACATTCTGGGCATGCTATACTTCTTTTTGGACTTTATGATTCGGCAAATTGTCACCCTCTGGTGTATGTTACCTTTGCATTTGTGATGCATGCCAATATAAAAATTGAAACAGAAGCTGTAGCCTTTATGCGCAGAGGGTACCACTCATGTACTTTCATGTATGAAATATAACTGGAAATATCTTTCCAGTATTAATATATAAGGGAAAGGAAATACGCACGAATGAGCTTTGATCTTTATTTTCATGTTTTACCTCACCTTTGTAAAGCAATCATCACTTTTTTCAGTTACATATTGTAGAGGTATTTTGTGTATATTTTCTAATTCTGATGTATTTCTCATATTTTTCTAATATTTATAAAATAAATAAATAAATGCATTAAATAAATAAATAAATAAATACAAATAAATAGTTACTACATTTATTTATAATATATCATACTTACATAATATTTTTCATTTTTTATATATTTCTTGTATTTTACATTGCAAGATACATCTGATACTGGCTAGCCTCCAGCTATTACACAAGACCAAGTCTCAAAAGTGTTATCAAAAGCTAAAAAATACTGCATCTGATAATAACCCCGGATGTGGCTTAATACCATGAAACATGATTTAGCCACACCCCTAACAATACTCTTCATTCTCAGCCTCCATACAAGTTTTGTACTAAGTGAATGGAGATTAATTACAGTCATTCCCCTGTATAAGGGAGGATCTTCCACAGACCTTTCCAATTACAGAACCATAAGTCTAATCAGTCATATATACAAAGCCATGAATTAATCAATCAGGGCATAGGGAACCTCCAAACACTGGACCTGTCTCAGTTTGGATTCATCAAGGGCAGGTCATACTTACTCATCCTGATGAATTTTTTTGAAAAGGTCACCAAAGCAATGGATGAAAGCAAAATGGTACACACTGGATACCTTGATCTGGCCAGAGCTTTTCACACAATTCACTACGCAGGCATAGTAAAAAACTTAATAAACTGGGAATCACCATACCTCTCAGCTGTCCAGATTTTTGCAGAATATCCAGATTTTTGGTTCATATTTTTGGTCTGTTCTGTTCCTCATAAAATGTGTGGTTTTCTGCCAAATTACTGGGATAATCTGAATTCACTAAATAATGACATATATTTGAGTTTCAGACTTCAAATCCTTCAGAAAATATATATTAAAACAAACCCTGTTACTCTAGCAACTTTCTAAGTTTATAAGAGCAATATTTAAAATATGTCCCTGTTTTTGTGCCTTTGTCCTCCCATTTTGTTGGGCTTTGTCCAGATTTCTTGCACTAAGAGGTTAAAAGGTAAACCCCTATGTCTCCCACTGGACTGCCAACTGGCTCACAGATATGATGCAGATAATCAAAATACAGGAAGTTTCCTCTACAAAGAGACTAGTCTCCCAGGGTTCTGTGATGGGACCTCTCCTATTTGGCATCTACTTTTCTGAAGTAAAACCATTTTCAAAGAGCTCTGGCTGACTAAGTTTGCAGATGACTGTAAGCTAGGAGAAGTCAGTGAATCCCCAAATGACTTAGGCATCCTGCAGGAGGGCTTATCTCAAATAAACAACTGCTGCCAAAATCATGGACTCAAACTAAATATCAAAAAATGCATCATTGTATCCTTTAGGAAGTCATCTACCCTGGGAATTACCACATTGACAATGCACCCCTAAAAGTTGACCCTGTTGTTCAGGATTTGGAAAATTATATGGACAGTGACCTAACTTTTTACCAACATGTGTCTATTGTTGTAAGAAAGTCCTTCTATATTGCACAGACAGTTTATAAACAAAGGGATTGTGTCTAGATCTAGGGATGCTATCGCCCTGTTTTATTCATCCTTTTTTAGGTCAGTCATTAAATATAATGCCCCCTTTGGCATCTATCTGTCCAAATTCATGAAGCAACTGGAATGCCCACAAAGACACCTTACTAAAAAGATACAAGACCTAAACAACATGTCCTACATGGACTGACTTAAAGCCCTGTCGCTATATTCAGTATACTCTGGTGGTCTGTGTCTGGCATAAAAAGCATTCTCCAACCCATTACATATGGATTTACTGCACATCAGCAAGTCAAATGGCTTTAGAAGTACTCAGTCTAGAGATCTAAACATCTTCTGCAACATCACAAGAGTGATTTGGAGGGAAAGTATATCCCTTATAGGATGCTGCTGCTGTGGAAAAGAAAAGACTCCCCAACCAGATAAAGCAAAGTTCATCCATGTCCATTTTAAAATGCAACTCCTAAGGGGAGCTATATTCCATGCATGGATCCCCTCAAATTATCTATGGTATGATCCCAGTTATGCTTATTAGGTGTAATATATAATTATCGACCATGGGATGGGAAAGACCAATCTATAACCAAATGGGGTAGGTTATTTGAAGCACAAAAAGGGAAAGTGACTGGGCTTAAAATGGTCCACAAGGGCAGCTAGTCTAGTACTTACTTATGAAACTATGACCCTATGTAATATAATGAGGGGTATTCAGAATCATTTGGTAAATAATGTTAAGCAAAATGGTTGAAAGAGTAATAATGCCCAGGGTGAAGGCAATTGAGATACACAAGTATCATGGTCCCAGTACACGAGAAATAAATTGTTAGGTACGCTATGCAAATGGCTGCATAATGCAATTCAAATGAGGGCAAGCATAAAATGCACTTCATTGCATATACAAATGAAGACAGGAAACACACCAGAGAGATGTATAAAGCAGGTGATGTGTATTGTGCATTATACAATGACCCCACATTAATATTCAAAAACGTGCACGCTGATTGGTCAACGTGCACATTGTAAATCAAAGTTATAGTAATGGAAAAAGGTCCAGTCGCCCGGAATTTTTCCATTACTATAACTTTTTTTCAGAAACAGAGAACGCAAAATCTCCGTTGCTTCGCACTGTCTCGCTATGTTAAATGAGTTTAACATAGCGAGACAGCTTTAAAAAAAACAACAGAGATTCTCCATTGCTTTTTTTAAAGCTGTCTCGCTATGTTAAACCCATTTAACATAGCGAAACAGTTTAAAAAGCAACGGAGATCTTGCTTTCTCCATTGCTTTTTTCAAAACTGTCTCGCTATGTTAAATGGGTTTAACATAGCGAGACAGCTTTAAAAAAATGCAACGGAAATTCTCCGTTGCTTTTTTTAAAGCTGTCTCGCTATGTTAAACCCATTTAACATAGCGAAACAGTTTGTAAAAAGCAACTGAGATCTTGCTTTTTCTGTTGCTTTAGCCCACAGCTCTGATGTACTGCGTAGGCATACGCATGCACAGTACATCAGAACTGCCGCAGAATACCAGACAGCTGCGGAAGGGCAGCAAGGAGGCATTATACAATGCCATTATTTAAGAAAAGTAATTATTTTTTTCTTAAATAATGTCATTGTATAATAGCAATAACCCATTTCTGGGTGTGGGCAATGCTGGATTTACCCATGGTTGGGTTTATTTGGCAACTCGGGCTTCGCCCTTGTGACCAAACCACACCAGCCGTGGGTAAATCCAGCATTACCCACACCCAGGCATGGGTTATTGCTATATTCATCCATTCTGAATGCTGGTTATCTTCAATGTGCAGAAGCTTGACAACAGAATACATTATTAGCAGTAGCAACAGCTATAGCTGAAACGCAGGTGCCAGTGGTAATTTGCAGAGCCAGTGTCCATGACACTGCAGACTGTCACCTTCTGTGTCACAGATGGGTCCATCAGAGCTTAACATACAATCACCTGCTCAGCTAAAACATTTCTGATTACTACTTTGTGAATCAGGAGACCATATGACAGACAACTGACATGGGTTACCCAAATATGAAATCAAAGGGCTTGTGTGGATTGACCATCCTTATGGATACAAAAGTATGTCTAACATTAACCATCCATGTCAGAAAGATCTCACAGCATTCAACTTCGGCCACTTTAGGAATTTTATAGACATTAGCCTCACAGATCCTACACCAGTTCTTTGATGTGATTTTGAAATATGTGGAGAAGCATATGTGGTTTCCACTACAGCAGATGAAGGAACCAGCAGTCTGCAGGCATTGTACAACATAGTCCTTTTCCCCGAGGTTCTGGGAACCACTCATTTTACACACATTACTACCAAGGCCCAACTTTCTCCAGACACTGTCTGCTGTATTAATCAAAAGGGCTTCTTCTTTATTATCTTGCCAGGTGGTGTGCAATGCACAGGGTATCATATATGTGTGCTAGTGTGTCACCCAGTCAGTTCCCAAGACTGCCAGATCCAGTGCATGTGTAACTACTACTAATGTTTCAAGAAGGATGACTTCCCACATGCTCATCTATTTAGTCAGTGTAAACACTGGTAGATATATAGAGCAAAATGACTGGTTCCTATTCAAGCAGACAGCAGTCTATATGTAATGGTATCCACTGTAATGTGTTGCAGTTGATGCTGGAGATGCTTGAAACTGTGGATGATGCCCCTTATCCAACACCCCTAGACTAAGGCAAAAATGGCTTACAACACTGCACATCTGTAGACATGGAACATTATTTAAACGTGTTTAGATTCTTAAAGGAATGGATTCCTTGCCTGGACACATCTGGTGGCACACTGTAGGAATCACCTGAAACTTGTAGTCAAATTTTCACGGTATGTGCCATATAACTTAGTATGGTAGCACCAAGCAGATACAGCAATATAGAAACTTAGCAGTACTGCCTCCAGAGAGACCTGTTGCAGGGGAAGATGAGAAGTTGGGTACAAATTCATTGAAGGAAAAGGCTGCAACAGCACATTGTGCAAGACAGAAGTGTGCACAGCACATTGCAGGCATGACAAAGAGGTGTCATTTGGTCCTCAACTATGGGCCATGATAAAGTCAACACATAATAAATCTGAAGCAGGACATATTCTGTCCAGGCCATATCATAGTGGGCATCAGTTATTACCATACCCACACAAGGAAGATGATGAGATTGTAACAGTCAGTATGATTTGCATAGATGGGGACACAGTGACAGGTGTCAGCAACACTTTCATATGATTAAGGGACATGGAAAATGGATTTCATAGGCAATTAGGTTCAGGATAGTTTGTGGAGGATCTTCCAGTTCCAGGGTGAAGCTGTATGCCATAAAAACATGTCCATGTGTACTGCACTGGTCTGGTGTAACAAATCTTGATGTGGTCTGTGGATGGGATAACATAGCACCTCAGGAGTGGGTATGCGAACCCTCTATTCCCATATTGGGAACCATTAGATGTACAGCATCTGAGATTCAGATGAGAGTCACTGATAGATGTGGTACTCTGCTGGCCACGTGGGATAGTCACATGTGGAACTATATGAGTGGAAGCAACTGGTGAGGTGTCCCAGGGGTGGAGCCTCAAGGATATTATTAGCCATGATAATGAGATTAGACACACCCAGGTGTGCTGGACACTCTGACCAGAGATGCAGTGATGCAGACTGTAGAATGGTGTGTGCCATCTGCATATAAGTAGAGTGTGACAATCCCTCATGTCTCTGAACCATGCAGAATGAAGGGTAGTTAACATCTGTCCTAAGGATGAACCCATGGAATCTGTGTGGGATACCAAGGAATTGAGCAACACTTTATTCTCCCTTTCCCTAAAATGTGTGAGCACTGCAGGTCATCCCGCAGGCCATGTGGGTGTTGTATGTCATCTAGCAGTCCACACACCACACTCACCAGTTTTGCCATTGTGTCTGCTAATTGATGTCCAGTGTTGTACCCTGGCTGGGGAAAGATCTAAACTTGTGGTGGCATCACATCAACACACCTCTTCTCTATAGTATGTGTGGACAATTCATAGGCAGTGTGTCTGACAGATGCTGTCTCTGGTGGTAATGCTAATGTAGCCTGGGTGTGTCTCACACTAACAGAATGTTCACTGGTAAATACTGGAATACTGGTGAGTCTACTAGTCCAGCCTGCCACATTATATATGGGGGATGCGTGTGAGTCCTCCAGTGCTAATCTTATGGCCATTCTACTGTGTCATCTGACTGTGTCATGTGCACGTTGCTCTCATTGTCAGCCACAAGTGACCTACTGACATCAGACATGTGCCATCCTCACTGGACCTTCCAAAAGTAGAACCTGTGAAAGCATGAAGAGAGCAAACTTGTAGCAAAAGTGAAGAATATGCCTCTGATTCCCCAATATGTGGCACACACATACACACACACACACACACACACACACACACACACACACACACACACACACACACACATTTGAACATGGCACAGTCTGGGAATGTCTTATGGACTCATACATACCTTGAGGGCATGGCATTGCAGTTGTAGCATGGACATATTTTCAGAAGAGATAACTGTGTCTGTTCTGATGAATAGACCCCCTCATATGCAAATCACTGTAGTACATGGAACTGTACCTACTATTACTGTACTAACCTCATGCATCCTCTACAGACACTCGGGCAGTCAACCTCAACTCAGATTCAACATGCAAGTCACCACCGTTTCTATCCATCCCCATTTATATAATGAAATATGTTGGCATTTTGATGTGCTGGCCCTCTTTAGCCTGCTCAAAGTGCTGGAGTTGCATCAATGAGACACTTTACTGTGCCTATGAGCATGCATAGTCTTGTAACTGCTTCCTTATGCTTTCTTTTGGCATTAATTACATGAGGTATAGCAGTACAACCCCTCTGCTGCAGTTCCCTGGTGCAGCTACTACTGCGAACATGTCAGAAATAATTTATTATGCAGACATTTTCTAAGCATACTGGCATTGCTGGACCTAATACATAGCTAATGTTGCAAGATGGACTTCTTGAAACTTAATGTTACCCACTGCAGCACAATGAACATTTCTAAATACCTGCCATAGTATTCAGTACGGAACAGGCTTTGCAGGATTTATGAGTTTTCATTCTTTTTTCAGTCTGCGTTATCATATAACATTATCTTTTCTACTGCCTAGCATGGAAATGCATCTTTTGCAGTTTTTAATTTTGGAGGACGATGTACAGAAGGCACCTGTTCCTTTATTTTATGTCTAAATCATAAACAAATAAAATATATTAATTAAAGCTGATTGTGAATTATTTTATTTTTAATAGGGTATAACCATCAATGTGCAACTTCCTCATTTCACTGTGGGAATCAAACCCAGAGTGACACAATGAAGTTTGTTGCCATTCACAGACATAACCATTTCTGTCATGTTATCATGGCAAAGCCAACTGCCTGAGCAGAGACATTTATTATTTATTTATTTGTATTTGTTTACCGGGATGATCCAGCTGGGCAAGAAGTGCCCATTTTCAGTGGAGTCCCGGGGAGAAAAGCTTCACACATATAAGACATTTCACATACAATACAGAATTTACATTAATAAAGACATTTGGTACATATTATTGGCAGCTTATACAATTGGTGAAAAAACAGTATATAAGTAATCATTCTCAAATCAAAGATATTATACAAGCAATACAGAGTATATTCATGAGCATCTATATGAGTAGTTTTTAGCTAGCAAAATTTAACTAGGGCACTTCATTCAGTGGGTGCAAAGCATATATAGGAATTAATTACAGACTAGGTACTTAAATATTTTACATGTTTAGGAGGTGTAGTAACTGAACGATAGTTATACGAGTCCTGTTGCAGGAATCAGCAAAGTCGATGGATATTGTTGCAGATATGTGGTGGTATGATATTAAGGTAAGACGTGATGCTTGGTCTTTCAGATAAAAAAAAAAAATCAACTATATTACTGACTTTGTTATTCAGGATTGAATTATATGCCCATTAAATAAGAGGAAGTGACATAACAAAGCTATTCTCTGCTTCTGATAGGTATCCAATTGCCATTTGCTCTACAGAACGCATTCACAGTACTAATTCCCTGAAAGTTGACTGGTTTGGGGAAATGATACTCTGCTCAAACTGTGTGCATGAAGGGAATTTTAATAATACTACTAATAATAATAGTGATAATATTCTTATTCATATTATATGGGTTACCTGGAATATGTCATCACAAAACTAGTGAATTAAGGAACATGAGAACTAAAAATTCTTACAGGTAACTGGCATGTCAACAACAGTTTAAGAAGAATAACATTTTGCTTCATACAAATTCTGGAGCATTCCTCCCCGGGCCTACGCTGAAAACAGGATCTGTGGAACCTAGTCAGACTCTCCCAGTCAACAAATGTTAAAATAAAAAAGTAAAATAAAAAAATACAAATGCACACACATATCAGACCTGCAAAAGTCTGCACTGTGTGCCACAACACACAACAGTTTTGCTAGTATTAGGAAAAAGAAAAGTGGAGACAGTTAATTTGATAATTATGGTCATTGTCTAGTTTTAGTAGTGCAAGCCCTGAATGAATACACTATCTCTAGTCATATTTGAAGCCCTGACCAGTAACTGTCCAAAAATACTTTTTTCCCCAAACTGTACCAGGAATCTGTCTAGGACAAACCTGGTCCCCACTTAAAATATTTATTGTGGAGTTATGGCCTGTTCTTGGAAAATTATTCATTTTAGCAGAATATTCTTGTCTATTGGATACATAACGGAAACTCAGCAAACTTGCAGCTTTCCCACTGTCACTATCACCACCATATAATTCCTGATAGATGAGCAGAACTGTACTGCACACTGAAACAACTTCCAAACTGTTTTGCTGTTTCCTGGTTAGCGGTTTCCATTTCTTTAAACAATGCTTAACCCCTAGAGGGTATAGCAGTTTTTGAACCAAAGAATAGAAGGAACAGGTGCCATCTTTATAGTAAGTAAGTTTGTCTGCACAGTAGGGTATTCATTTGCATTTTGCTGCCATGCAAAAGAGCAAATTCAACTGTTTGGGGTGAGTCCTATTACTGATAAAGTTTAGAACGTAAGACAAAGAGCAGCAGGAATTTGACAAAATTCTGCACCTTAAATGTCCAGACTGATAATATCAGGGAAGATTATTCTAACAATATATCATTTAAGGGCAATGCAAATTCCAAGGGTGAATATAATGGGATCAAAGTACTCAAAGCAATATGTCAATTAATCTATATGTTTATATATATTAATACTAGCAGTGCTATATAGAATTTGTAATTCTCAGGAGAAGGCTTCACAAGAATGTGGGGAATGAGTGTGCAACACGTACATGTTTCTGAGACTAGAACTATTAAAACTAGAAATTCTAAATATATAAGTACAGAAACGGTAAAAAAAAATTATCACCTTGATTGAATTATCACTTCTAACACAAAAATAAATTAATATCAAACCATACTAACTTCACATTTACAAATGTTATACATCACATATATTTTTATATATCCTATAATCTAAGTAACACTACATAAATTATTCATTCCCTGCCTTCTCTTAAACTTCATTCTCTTTCAAAACATTTTTCTACATGTACTGTTCCCACAATTTCCATTTTTTCTATGTAATTTACTTCTACCCTTTTCTAAAGATCCCACTTCCTGTTTTTTTAATCTCTGTTACAATATTTACCACTCCAAGTATATTCAGTTTAGATTTTGATTTCCATTTTCTAGTAATTGCTTTTGAGGCAGCCACCAGAATTAAGGCCTTACTATGTCTACGCAATTCAGATCTTGTATCCCATCACAAAAATAATTTCTTTACTTACATTCATTTGCTCGCCTAGTATTCCTGACTGAGTACGCTGTAGGGAATTTTTAAAGCCTGCCAACTCATTACATTCCAACAACTTATCTTCCCAATTACCTGTTCTTCTGTATCACACTTCTAACATTTGCCATCTACTTGATGAAAAATTCTTTGGAGTCTGCTTGTTGCACAAAAGCATCTATATGAACACTTCCAGGTAAAGATCTTAAATCTTCTAAACTTTGTTGCATATCTGGGAGCCATACATATGTCCTCCCATTGTTTCTTTGTGAATTGCATATCTAATCTCTCTGCTGACTCTTTTTTGACCTCATTTGATTGATTCATATAATTATCATGCAATATTTTTTTTTATATGCCCTACTAGTTACCCATTTTTTATAGCAACTTCTCTTCCAGATTGAACTAAAAACTAAACCAGTGCAGGTCTTTAATTTTAGGATTGATTTACCTACTTTTTTTCTTTGTATTTACTCTGGTATCAATCCCTGATAGGGAAGACAAACACTAGTCTGCAATCCAAATGTCTTCTTGGACTTTTCCCATTCTATTACCTTTCCTTCTTTATTATTTGTTCCCAATATCTTGGTTCTTTTGCCACCTTCCTCTAGTAAATTCCAGCCCCTCCTGTTTACTCTGTGTATCCATAATTGCAGGCATCCCTATCAGCACAGTCTCCTTTTTCAATTCCCGTGTTGGGTTAGTTCTTAGTATACTTTGTGCTAATATTTGAATATTCTGTATGACTGTTCTTATACTACTTAAGGATCAGCATCCAAAATTTCATTCTTTCCTTATTTCTTGAAATACCCCTCCACCACTTCATCATCATCCTTTTCCAATTTGAATTGTAGCTTACTGCTTGTGTTATGTGTACGAGCATTAACTGTAGAGGTCTAAAATATCCCTTCAAGTCATGTTGGCAAGATCAACTCATCCCATTTGACTCTTGCCCTCTTCCCCTCCCAAATCAAATCCTTTGACTCTTTATTACTGCCCACAACTTTGCTTCTAGTTGATAAAGAAATATGCTTGACCTGTATATAAAACTAAAGGGACTAAAATATATTTACTGCTTGCATCTTGCTATCCATATGCATACGCAAGAGCTTCCAGTGTCTCAGTTTTTGTATTATCCTCAGCTGACATAACCAAATCCTTTTTATTCAATATTCTTAAACACTTCATTTGATCATGCCCCCAGAAATACGGGTACTGTTGGACCAATTTGTGTTTGAGTATGTAGTTTATAGCTATAACTTTTGTTTTATCTTCATTAATTTTATATCCCTTTTCCCCCCAAAAAAATGGAACTGTCTCAGAATATTCCACAACACTGAGATGTCCTTTTCTGGTTCCATTAGGTATAAAACAATATCATTTGCAAATAAAGCCACGTTTTCTTGAACACCATACCAACTGCATCCTTGAATTTCTGAGTCCATTGTTTTCTCTGTCAATGGTTTTAAGTATAATTCAAATAACAAAGTGGAAAGAAGGCACCCCTGCTTGATTCCTCTGTTCAGATGTAACTCATCAGAGAGGAACACTCCCACTTTTAATTTTTGCCTCCGATCCCTCATATATCCTTCTGTTTAACCTTATTGTATCAGGAAATGCAAATGTTTCCATTGCCCTACTCATGACATCCTGGATTATTCTGTCAAATGCTTTCTCTGTATCAAGACCCACCATTAACAGCAGTGTTTCCTTATATTCTGCTTCCTTCTGGAATTGTTCTATTAATATTGTCAAATGTTTACCTCCCCTCCATAAAACCACGTTGGTCCATATCCATTAATTTTGGTATCACCTTTGCCATTCTTTTAGCCATTATAGACATAAACACTTTATAATCACACTTTAAAATTGAAATATGGCTATATGAAACTGTTTCTGAAGGGCCTTTATTGTTTTTAGATATTACAGCCACCACAGCTTTCTTCCAGGATGTTGGTGCTTCACCTTCTTTTAAAATACTGTTAAACAAAACCTTCCAGATCTTTATCACTTTCTTCCCTCCTAACTTTCAACTTCCAGTGGAATACATTCCATTTCTGGAGACTTTCCTTGACATATTTAAGTCTTGCAGAAATATTTCCATGTGTGTGTTTTCTTGATTCCCCACTTTTCTGCTTTATGCAATCTTTCATAAATTTTCTGAAATATCTCTAATACATCTACCGGATCTCCGGCTATTTGTCTTATTATAGGCCCCCCTAAGTTTAGCAAAAACCTTTTCTACTTTCTGTTGTCTAGCTTATTGCGACAAAAGTTTTTGTGTTCTGGAGTTACTGTCAAAAAATGGTTGCTTAACAGCAATCTTTCTAAACTCATGCATTTTATCCAGGCAGTCCCTTATTTTCTCTTTAGCACTTTGCAGTTATGCCTCTTTTTGTTCCTTCAGATTGTCCTATTTTGTAATAATTTGACATTTGTCAGCCCTTCTAAATAATTCTTTTTACTTCTTAATCAGATCACTTTTTCTTTTATTTCTACACATTTTTAAACCCTACTTTCATTTTATCCCAACTCATAAGCTGTAACTTCTGAAGTATTTTTATCTTCCCTAATAACGCCAGGATAATTTCCATCACCCATTCATTAAATTCTTCACTTTTAAAAGGTAGGTGGGAAAGCATCAGTGTCTCATCTTTAGCTCATTACCCTGCATTTTTATCTTAGTAATTATTGGTACAAGATCTGAAATAATTAATGGATGTGTATCTCAAATACATGTACGTGTTCCTGTGAATTTTAATTTCTGTCATGTCTAGCCCAGTTACTATACCTTGTGGAAAATATGTAAATTCTCCCTGAGTTCCTACTACTAAATTCACATCTTCCATATCAAGTATTTCTATAAATTTCTTCAGAACTCTATCCTCTTTTGTTATATTTTCCCTTCTAGGCCCCACAGATACATCCTAATTGTTGCAAATCAAATTCCATTCCCCACCTGTAAGTAAGCATTGCTGAAAGCTAATTACTTCTCCCAAAAACTTTTAAAGCTCCAAAAAAAGCAGTTTTAGTCGGAATATAAATACGTCAGTGTAATCCTTGTCCCTCGCCAGTAGACTGATAATACTACAAATCAAGCATTATCATCTTTTTTATCCCTGAACTTTCATTGCAGCAGCACCTCTAGCAACTAATACAAGTCCTTAGTCTTTGATATTCTGCAGACTGTCCATCCTGAAATCCTTTATCAAATACACATGCTCATCTCTTTCCAATTGTGTCTCCTAACATCAAACGTTTCAGCTGTATGTCTCCTGAATAAAAAAATAAAAGGTTAGGGGCATTCAGAAACCATGCAGCTAAAACACCTGATGTCCCTAAGGGGTCATTTGTGTATATTCCATAGGCCTCCATTACAGGAGGTTTAATGTATCACACAATGAAAACTTTAGCATGGCTATTTTTTCTTGCAATATATATGTATGTATATATATATATATATATATATATATATGTATATATATATATATATATATATATATATATATATATATATACATATATATATATATATATATATATATATATATGAATGCATTTATTTGTTGAAATTGAGTGCTGGGATTATCTCTGCAATTTCCCTAATTGTTTTGTAAATGCCTTTTGGAAAAGGTGCTCCTCCCTTCTCAATCCCTAGTAGCCAAAAAGTGCTATCTGCTAGGTTTGGAATGATACCACTTGAAACTGAAGCTACAGAATGGCAAACTATCTTTGGCCTTGTTACACTTCCAGCACTTAGACCTCACCATGAGCCCTGTTTTCCAAACCTTATCTGGTGAGTGTTGCTAGGTATTAATCATTTTAAAGCTTCTAATGACATATTTGTAAATGCCATATCATGTGTCTACAAAAAAAAAAATGTCTCTAACATATTAGCATAAGAGTAACAGCTGTCATGTAGATGCAACATATGCCATACAGCTACACAATTATCCCATTGTCACTGTGTTACAAAGCACAGTCACACACTATGTGTATGCAACAGACAGATGCACGCACAAACATGTCATTCAGATTGTACAACAGCTTGACATTTGTCGCTGAGGAAGTAATCGCTCCACCTTGCTAGCAAGTTACACTGCAGTGCACTTTAAATGCCCTGCATCTTAAATACTTACAGTAATACACCAAAATCACAAACACATTAAAAATTCATTTTCTTGAAAGCAGTTTATTAAAGAAACAGGTTGAGATCCTTGCCACTTTGGAAGTCAGGCCTTCAAAGGACAGCATAAATCTTTATGCTGATTTTTTATACCGTTTTATAAAGTAATCAAATAGCATTTGTGATGTACAGCAATGTCAAATATTATAGATTATTGTGTAGCACTTTATTAATCAATAAATTCCTTTTAAAGCATTATGTTTTTTAATCTCTTTAAATGAATGTCTTTGTTATGAAGCTCATGGTATTAACTTTGTTATTAATTCTGCTTGTAGCTGTCTCTGTAGTTCGTCTATTACTCCCCAGCCAGTGTTTCATGTTGTTGCTTTTAATTCAATACATCTAATCACACATCTGTTCTGTGACACTCCCTGATGTGACAGGGACCCAGATTCCTGCAGTCTGCATTCAGAAAAGCTCTGCATGATCGGAAAAGTATTTATTTAATTCATGTTGTCAT